>NC_069501.1:78617020-78629520 GCF_027579735.1 Bombina bombina | reverse complement strand
CACTACTTGAACACATGAACAACACAGCTACACCGGTGAGGTTCAAAATAACACACAGTGAAACTGAAATACATTTTTTGGACCTAAATGTTTACATACAAAATGGAACATTGGGTACCACACTCTACCACAAACCTACCGATAGGAACTCCATCCTATGTGCTAATAGCTGCCACCCACCAGCCTTACTCAAAGGAATTATTAAATCACAAATGATACGGGTAATACGCAATAACACAAGTAAAGCTACAGGGGTCTCCCAACTTTAATATATGAGGGACAAATTCATACAACGGGGGTACAAGAAGAGTACAATAGACGAAATTCTACAAGAAATACTACCGTACACACAAGAGACTCTTATATACAAAGAAAACACAAAAGAACCATCTGACAGGCTCATAATGGCGACTACATTTTCACCCAACACCACAGAGGCTGGTAGTATCCTGAGAAAACACTGGCCAGTGGTACAATCGGATCCTAAACTAAGATTTGCACACAATCTCACACCCATGATTGCATACCGGAGGGGCACTAATCTAAGAGATCTCTTGGTAAAAACAGATCCTAAAAGATGCTATCTGAATAAAGAAAAGATCAATATAAAAGGCTCATACAGATGCTTAGGCTGTACCACATGTAACGGCCTGATAACTACCAAAACCTTCCATCACCCGCACACCAATCAAGTGTATCACATCAAACATTCCTTATCATGCAATACAACACACGTAATCTATCTACTCTTTTGCCCATTTTCCTGGTTCTAAATTGGAAAAACCAGTGGAACACTACGTGAAAGAATGGCCAACCATAGGCGGGCGATACGTGTGGCACTTGACACAGGAGAGTCGGACCAACCTGTAGCCAGACACTGTGCACAAAGACAACATCAGGTATCCAGCATCAGATACATTCTAATAGACCATATCCCACAGTTGGAAAGAGGAGGAGACCGTAATAAAGCCCTGCTCAGAAGAGAGGCAGAATGGATGTACAGACTAGGAACGATACATCCAGGGGGACTCAACTCGGCACCAGACTTCAAGGCACTGATATAGGTAGGAGATACATACTAAGGTACGCCATTAAGATATTGTGCACCATATCAAGGATGGATTAGGACACAGACCCCTAGGGGGGTAGTGCCCTAATCACACTCCTATGATCAGAGTAAGGGATGACACGAGAGTGACTTCCACTACTCTATGGATAAGACACATATCAGGCAAGTTACCAATATATATCCACTCCCAAAACCTACATAAACAGTAGCCAATATGAATAGAAAGAAACCATAAACATGGACACTTTCTGAACCTAGGAAAAAAGGAATAAAGTAAAATTCGAATACAAGAATGGAATCCATAGAAACATGGATCTGATACACAGGAGTTTAGAAGAAAAGCGAAACCTTAAATATTTATACTCCAGTGAGCCCATATTTGTGCAAAGTTTAGAAAAACATACAAGGATCATAAAAATTATCAAAACATACGGAAAAGGTGATAAATAACCAGTACCAAGATGGAACTTTTTAAAAGAATATAAAGCACAGATAGCAAAATTTGAATCTACAACTATATGCTGATAGCATGTATGTAAATAATTAATGTCATGTTTAAAGTCATTTTATTATTTTATCTCTGGGAAGACGTGATCATGGGATAGAACAGGTTAATCATGATCAACTTGTGATATCCACTTGACATGGAGTAAGATATAAATATATAAATAGTGGGGAGAATGAATATGTATGTAAGATACTGTCAAGATAGGGGTCTACAACAGATAACTGTTACAACAGACAGTAAACATTTTGCCTTAATAATAACACAGAGCAGGTAATGTAAGACCATTGACTGCTCGAATAAGGCATTACAGGGTTACCAAGACAACCCAGATAAACAACTGGTTAAAAAATAGTAGGAATATGAGTTCACATAAGAAGACCATAGTAGTATACACAGAAAGTTTACCCACACACGACCAAAAAAAACACACTATGTAGATCACAGAGTGATTGATAGATGCAGAGATAAAGTGGCTACATTGACATAATAAGCCTAATACAAAAACTTTTAATGACGGATATATATATAAAAGAATTTTGAATATTGGGCTCATCACAATACTTAAATAAAGTCACAGGGATATAATAACATTTTAATACACATAGTTCGCACCAAAAGAAGAGTGTGATTTGAGAATGTAAGGTAATTTGCACGGAGAATGTAAAACATTACAGACCGGAAGTCATGTGAGATGAGATACTTCCGGCTGCAAACCACTGGAACGCATAATGCGTAGACATGTGCGGTTCATTTCGGATTAATTCGGAAATTCGGTAAATTCGGAGATTCGGATCGATTCGGATTTCCGAATTAAAATACTTCCGAATCTACCGAATGAATCCGAAATAGCTGCCGTATCTCCGAATAAATCCGAATTAGCTCGGTAAAATTCGGCATTTCCCCATAGGAAACAATGGGAGTTTCGGCTGAAAAAAAACTAACACCGCAGCCCCATTGTTTCCTATGGGGAAACACTAAGTCTGCACCTAACACCCTAACATGTACCCCGAGTCTCTAAACACCCCTAATCTAACACTTATTAACCCCTAATCTGCCGCCCCCGCTATCGCTGACACCTGCATTATTTCATTAACCCCTAATTTGCCGACCGAATATCGCCGCCACCTACATTATAGCTATTAACCCCTAATCTGCTGTCCCTAACACCGCCGACCCCTACATTATAGTTATTAACCCCTAATCTGCCCCCCCCAACGTCGCCGCAATCTAACTACAAGTATTAACCCCTAATCTGCCGACCCGATATCGCCGCCGCCTACATTATAGCTATTAACCCCTAATCTGCTGTCCCTAACACCGCCGACCCCTACATTATAGTTATTAACCCCAAATCTGCCCCCCCCCCAAAGTCGCCGCAATCTAACTACAAGTATTAACCCCTAATCTGCCGACCCGATATTGCCGCCGCCTACATTATAGCTATTAACCCCTAATCTGGTGTCCCTAACACCGCAGACCCCTACATTATAGTTATTAACCCCTAATCTGCCCCCCTCAACGTCGCCGCAATCTAACTACAAGTATTAACCCCTAATCTGCCGACCGCAAATCGCCGCAACTATAATAAATGTATTAGCCCCTAAACCGCCGCACTCCCGCCTCGCAAACACTATAATACATTTTATTAACCCCTAATCTGCCCTCCCTAACATCGCCGCCACCTACCTACAATTATTAACCCCTAATCTCCCGCCCCCAAAGTCGCCGCTACTATAATAAGGTTATTAACCCCTAAACCTAAGTCTAACCCTAACACTAACACCCCCTAACTTAAATATAATTTAAATAAAACGAAATAAGTTTACTATAGTTAAATAAATGAATCCTATTTAAAACTAAAGACTTACCTGTAAAATAAACCCTAATATAGCTGCAATATAACTAATAGTTACATTGTAGCTATTTTAGGATTTATTTTTATTTTACAGGCAACTTTGTATTTATTTTAACTAGGTACAATAGTTATTAAATAGTTAAGAACTATTTAATAACTACCTAGCTAAAATAAATACAAATTTACCTGTAAAATAAATCCTAACCTAAGTTACAATTACACCTAACACTACACTGTCATTAAATTAATTAAATAAATGAATCATATTTAAAACTAAATACTTACCTGTAAAATAAACCCTAATATAGCTGCAATATAACTAATAGTTACATTGTAGCTATTTTAGCATTTATATTTATTTTACAGGCAACTTTGTATTTATTTTAACTAGGTACAATAGCTATTAAATAGTTATTGACTAATTAATAGCTACCTAGTTAAAATAATTACAAAATTACCTGTAAAATAAATCCTAACCTAAGTTACAATTAAACCTAACACTACACTATCATTAAATAAATTAACTACAAGTACCTACAATTATCTACAATTAAATAAACTAAAGTACAAAACCCCCCCACTAAATTACAAAAAAAAAAACCCACTAAATTACAAAAAATAAAAAAATATTACAAGAATTTTAAACTAATTACACCTAATCTAAGCCCCCTAATAAAATAACAAAGCCCCCCAAAATAAAAAAAATGCCCTACCCTATACTAAATTACAAAAGTTAACAGCTCTATTACCTTACCAGCCCTGAACAGGGCCCTTTGCGGGGAATGCCCCAAAGAAAACAGCTCTTTTGCCTGTAAAAAAAAAACACAATCCCCCCCCCCCACATTACAACCCACCACCCACATACCCCTACTCTAACCCAAACCCCCCTTAAATAAACCTAACACTACCCCCCTGAAGATCTCCCAACCTTGAGTCGTGTTCACCCAGCCGGGCCAAAGTCTTCATCCGATGGGGCAGAAGAGGACATCCAGACCAGCAGAAGTCTTCATCCAAGCGGGGCAAGAAGAGGTCTTCCATCCATCATACAAGTACCAAAATACAAACAAACACTAAATTACCAAAAATAATAAAATATTACAATAATTTTAAACTAATTACACCTAATCTAAGCCCCCTACTAGCTATTAATATAGCTTCAATATAACTAATAGTTACATTGTAGCTATTTTAGGATTTATATTTATTTTACAGGCAACTTTGTATTTATTTTAACTAGGTACAATAGTTATTAAATAGTTAATAACTATTTAATAACTACCTAGCTAAAATAAATACAAATTTACCTGTAAAATAAATCATAACCTAAGTTACAATTACACCTAACACTACACTATCATTAAATTAACTAAATAAATGAATCCTATATAAAACTAAATACTTACCTGTAAAATAAACCCTAATATAGCTGCAATATAACTAATAGTTACATTGTAGCTATTTTAGCATTTATATTTATTGTACAGGCAACTTTGTATTTATTTTAACTAGGTTCAATAGCTATTAAATAGATATTGACTATTTAATAGCTACCTAGTTAAAATAATTACAAAATTACCTGTAAAATAAATCCTAACCTAAGTTACAATTAAACCTAACACTACACTATCATTAAATAAATTAACTACAAGTACCTACAATTAAATACAATTAAAAAAACTAAACTAAAGTACAAAACCCCCCCCACTAAATTACAAAAAATAAAAAAATATTACAAGAATTTTAAACTAATTACACCTAATCTAAGCCCCCTAATAAAATAACAAAGCCCCCCAAAATAAAAAAAATGCCCTACCCTATACTAAATTACAAAAGTTAACAGCTCTATTACCTTACCAGCCCTTAAAAGGGCCTTTTGCTGGGGCATGCCCCAAAGAAAACAGCTCTTTTGCCTGAAAAAAAACACACAATACCCCCCCCACATTACAACCCACCACCCACATACCCCTACTCTAACCCAAACCCCCCTTAAATAAACCTAACACTACCCCCCTGAAGATCTCCCTACCTTGAGTCGTGTTCACCAAGCCGGGCAGAAGTCTTCATCCGATGGGGCAGAAGAGGACATCCAGACCGGCAGAAGTCTTCATCCAAGCGGGGCAAGAAGAGGTCTTCCATCCATCAGAAAAGTACAAAAAAACAAACAAACACTAAATTAGCAAAAATAATAAAATATTACAATAATTTTAAACTAATTACACCTAATCTAAGCCCCCTACTAGCTATTAATATAGCTACAATATAACTAATAGTTACCTTGTAGCTATTTTAGGATTTATATTTATTTTACAGGCAACTTTGTATTTATTTTAACTAGGTACAATAGCTATTAAATAGTTAATAACTATTTAATAACTACCTAGCTAAAATAAATACAAATTTACCTGTAAAATAAACCCTAACCTAAGTTACAATTACACCTAACACTACACTGTCATTAAATTAACTAAATAAATTAATCCTATATAAAACTAAATACTTACCTGTAAAATAAACCCTAATATAGCTACAATATAACTAATAGTTACATTGTAGCTATTTTAGCATTTATATTTATTTTACAGGCAACTTTGTATTTATTTTAACTAGGTACAATAGCTATTAAATAGATATTTACTGTTTAATAGCTACCTAGTTAAAATAATTACAAAATTACCTGTAAAATAAATCCTAACCTAAGTTACTATTAAACCTAACACTACACTATCATTAAATAAATTAACTACAAGTACCTACAATTAAATACAATGAAATAAACTAAACTAAAGTACAAACCCCCCCCCCCCACTAAATTACAAAAAATAAAAAAATATTACAAGAATTTTAAACTAATTACACCTAATCTAAGCCCCCTTATAAAATAACAAAGCCCCCCAAAATAAAAAAAAATGCCCTACCCTATACTAAATTACAAAAGTAATCAGCTCTATTACCTTACCAGCCCTTAAAAGGGCCTTTTGCGGGGGCATGCCCCAAAGAAAACAGCTCTTTTGCCTGTAAAAAAAAACACAATACCCCCCCCCACATTACAACCCACCACCCACATACCCCTACTCTAACCCAAACCCCCCTTAAATAAACCTAACACTACCCCCCTGATCCAATCAGCCAATCAGATTGACCTCGCATTCTATTGGCTGATCGGAACAGCCAATAGAATGCGAGGTCAATCTGATTGGCTGATTCCATCAGCCAATCGGATTGAACTTGAATCTGATTGGCTGATTGAATCAGCCAATCAGATTTTTCCTACCTTAATTCCGATTGGCTGATAGAATCCTATCAGCCAATCGGAATTCAAGGGACGCCATCTTGGATGACGTCACTTAAAGGTACAGTCACTTAGTCGTCGGATCAAGAAAGAAGAGGATGCTCTGTGTGGGATGTCTTCAGGATGCTGCCATTCCGCTCCGGATGGATGAACAGAGAAGATGCCGCCTGGATCAAGACTTCTGATGGATGGAAGACCTCTTCTTGCCCCGCTTGGATGAAGACTTCTGCCGGTCTGGATGTCCTCTTCTGCCCGATCGGATGAAGACTTCGGCCCGCTGGGTGAAGACACGGTAGAGAGATCTTCAGGGGGGTAGTATTAGGTTTATTTAAGGGGGGTTTGGGTTAGAGTATGGGTATGTGGGTGGTGGGTTGTAATGTGGGGGGGGTATTGTGGTTTTTTTTACAGGCAAAAGAGCTGTTTTCTTTGGGGCATGCCCCCGCAAAAGGCCCTTTTAAGGGCTGGTAAGGTAATAGAGCTGATTACTTTTGTAATTTAGTATAGGGTAGGGCATTTTTTTATTTTGGGGGGCTTTGTTATTTTATTAGGGGGCTTAGATTAGGTGTAATTAGTTTAAAATTCTTGTAATTTTTTTTATTTTTTGTAATTTAGTGTTTGTTTTTTTGTACTTTAGTTTAGTTTATTTCATTGTATTTAATTGTAGGTACTTGTAGTTAATTTATTTAATGATAGTGTAGTGTTAGGTTTAATTGTAACTTAGGTTAGGATTTATTTTACAGGTAATTTTGCAATTATTTTAACTAGGTAGCTATTAAACAGTAAATATCTATTTAATAGCTATTGTACCTAGTTAAAATAAATACAAAGTTGCCTGTAAAATAAATATAAATGCTAAAATAGCTACAATGTAACTATTAGTTATATTGTAGCTATATTAGGGTTTATTTTACAGGTAAGTATTTAGTTTTATATAGGATTAATTTATTTAGTTAATTTAATGACAGTGTAGTGTTAGGTGTAATTGTAACTTAGGTTAGGGTTTATTTTACAGGTAAATTTGTATTTATTTTAGCTAGGTAGTTATTAAATAGTTATTAACTATTTAATAGCTATTGTACCTAGTTAAAATAAATACAAAGTTGCCTGTAAAATAAATATAAATCCTAAAATAGCTACAATGTAACTATAAGTTATATTGTAGCTATATTAATAGCTAGTAGGGGGCTTAGATTAGGTTAATTAGTTTAAAATTATTGTAATATTTTATTATTTTTGCTAATTTAGTGTTTGTTTGTTTTTTTGTACTTTTCTGATGGATGGAAGACCTCTTCTTGCCCCGCTTGGATGAAGACTTCTGCCGGTCTGGATGTCCTCTTCTGCCCCATCGGATGAAGACTTCAGCCCGGCTTGGTGAACACGACTCAAGGTAGGGAGATCTTCAGGGGGGTAGTGTTAGGTTTATTTAAGGGGGGTTTGGGTTAGAGTAGGGGTATGTGGGTGGTGGGTTGTAATGTGGGGGGGGGATTGTGTTTTTTTTTTCAGGCAAAAGAGCTGTTTTCTTTGGGGCATGCCCCAGCAAAAGGCCCTTTTAAGGGCTGGTAAGGTAATAGAGCTGTTAACTTTTGTAATTTAGTATAGGGTAGGGCATTTTTTTTATTTTGGGGGGCTTAGATTAGGTGTAATTAGTTTAAAATTCTTGTAATATTTTTTTATTTTTTGTAATTTAGTGGGGGGTTTTTTGTACTTTAGTTTAGTTTTTTTAATTGTATTTAATTGTAGGTACTTGTAGTTAATTTATTTAATGATAGTGTAGTGTTAGGTTTAATTGTAACTTAGGTTAGGATTTATTTTACAGGTAATTTTGTAATTATTTTAACTAGGTAGCTATTAAATAGTCAATATCTATTTAATAGCTATTGAACCTAGTTAAAATAAATACAAAGTTGCCTGTACAATAAATATAAATGCTAAAATAGCTACAATGTAACTATTAGTTATATTGCAGCTATATTAGGGTTTATTTTACAGGTAAGTATTTAGTTTTAAATATGATTAATTTATTTAATTAATTTAATGATAGTGTAGTGTTAGGTGTAATTGTAACTTAGGTTAGGATTTATTTTACAGGTAAATTTGTATTTATTTTAGCTAGGTAGTTATTAAATAGTTATTAACTATTTAATAACTATTGTACCTAGTTAAAATAAATACAAAGTTGCCTGTAAAATAAAAATAAATCCTAAAATAGCTACAATGTAACTATTAGTTATATTGTAGCTATATTAGGGTTTATTTTACAGGTATTTAGTTTTAAATAGGATTCATTTATTTAACTATAGTAAACTTATTTCGTTTTAATTAAATTATATTTAAGTTAGGGGGTGTTAGTGTTAGGGTTAGACTTAGGTTTAGGGGTTAATAACCTTATTATAGTAGCAGCGACGTTGGGGGCGGGAGATTAGGGGTTAATAATTGTAGGTAGGTGGCGGCGATGTTAGGGAGGGCAGATTAGGGGTTAATAAAATGTATTATAGTGTTTGCGAGGCGGGAGTGCGGCGGTTTAGGGGTTAATACATTTATTATAGTGGCGGCGATTTGCGGTCGGCAGATTATGGGTTAATACTTGTAGTTAGATTGTGGCGACGTTGGGGGGGGCAGATTAGGGGTTAATAACTATAATGTAGGGGTCAGCGGTGTTAGGGACACCAGATTAGGGGTTAATAGCTATAATGTAGGCAGCGGCGATATCGGGTCGGCAGATTAGGGGTTAATACTTGTAGTTAGATTGCGGCGACGTTGGGGGGGGCAGATTAGGGGTTAATAACTATAATGTAGGGGTCGGCGGTGTTAGGGACACCAGATTAGGGGTTAATAGCTATAATGTAGGCGGCGGCGATATCGGGTCAGCAGATTAGGGGTTAATACTTGTAGTTAGATTGCGGCGACGTTGGGGGGGGCAGATTAGGGGTTAATAACTATAATGTAGGGGTCGGCGGTGTTAGGGACAGCAGATTAGGGGTTAATAGCTATAATGTAGGCGGCGGCGATATCGGGTCGGCAGATTAGGGGTTAATACTTGTAGTTAGATTGCGGCGACGTTGGGGACAGCAGATTAGGGGTTAATAACTATAATGTAGGGGTCGGCGGTGTTAGGGACAGCAGATTAGGGGTTAATAGCTATAATGTAGGTTGCGGCGATATCCGATCGGCAGATTAGGGGTTAAATAATGTTATTATAGGGTTTGCGATGTGTGGGGGCCTCGGTTTAGTGGTTCATAGGTAGTTTATGGGTGTTAGCGACTTAGTGTACTAAAACATACCGAATTTCGGAACCGAATAGAACCGAATTCAGCCGAATCCGAATAAATCCGAAACGAATTTATTCGGATCCGAATAAATCCGAAACTAATTTATTCAAATTTTGCCGAATACGATTCGATCCGAAACGAAATTCGAAAAGTCCGAATCGATCCGAACCGAAAACGAACCGAATTTTTTAGCCGTGCACATGTCTAATAATGCGCTCCACTCACGAGTGTTTGGCGGTTTATTCTGGGGCACTAAAAGGTACACAGGTATTTGCTATTGATGTAATTGATATGTTAGTATAAATATAAGCTGTATTTCACATGTTTGTTATGCTGATGACGGGGACAAGCTCCTCGAAAACGTTACAATAAATAAGAGACTATTTGTTGTTCTCACTTTAACGAAAGACCTGAGAGTGCTGTCATTTGTATTGGAGATATTGAAAGCATCACTGCACCCAGGCAGGCGACTTTGGGCGGGTATATCCTGTGATAAAGGGACGGTATTATAGATATATATAGATATATATCGATAGATAGATACAGATAGATAGAGATAGATAGATAGAAATAGATAGAGCTAGATAGAGATAGATAGATAGATAGAGATAGATCGATAGAGAGAGATAGATAGATAGATAGATAGATAGATAGATAGATAGATAGATAGATAGATAGAGTGATATATATTGATAAATATATATATATATATATATATATATATATATATAGAGAGAGAGAGAGAGAGAGAGAGAGAGAGAGTGATATATATAGATAGATATACAGATATATAGATTGATATACATATATATATATAGATATATATATATAGATATATATAGATGGTTAGATATATATAGATATATATATATATATATATAGATAGATAGATAGATCGATATATAGAGAGATATATAGAGATATAGATATATATATATATAGAATTGAAGATAAAGAGGGCGCCACATAGCGTGATATTGTTTGAAAAAAGAAAAGGATAACACAAGACAGAGAGGTAATGTGCTTACCAATATTTGTGGTACTGTTCTGTGACCAGTACTATCTCGCCTGCTAGCACTTTAATCAGTGGCTAGTACACTGTTGGATGCGATCCTTCCCGGAACTGATCCTTGGATAAGGGAATCGTGCTGTGAGCGTTTCTCTGTTCAGCTATTCCCATGTGTTGTTCGGTTAAGTTAAAAACTCATAAAAAAGTGCACAACTTCCAGGTTTTTAAAAGAAAACTTTAAAAGGCTTTAAAGGCGGCGGAATAATCATTCAAAATTTAGAGGACTATCTCAAAGAAGCGAATAGGATATTGGGGGACAATAACTATTATAAAATTTTACACCAAGATCCAACAAACACATACTTACAAGCATACACCAAACTTATAGACAAAGGTTTTTCTTTGAAGATATTAAATAAAAATGAAAAAGATTTTTTGAAAACACAAAATCCCAGTATAGCTCATTATTACCATTTACCAAAAATACACAAAGATAAAAATAACCCACCAGGGCGTCCGATTATTGCTGGAATAGGCAACCTCACATACAATCTGTCATATTATGTGGACCAATACCTTCAAAAATATGTAATAACATTACCCTCATACATTAAGGACAGCTCTCATCTGTTACAACTTTTAAATAACATTAGTATAGAAGATAAAAATCTATTGTGGATAACATGCGACGTTAGTTCGCTATACTCTAACATCTCACACACATTAGGTCTACAAGCCATTAAACATTTCCTCAAAAAAGACATCTATTTACCGGACCAACAATGTGAATTTATTTTAGAAAGCATTTTATTTATACTTCAACACAATTATTTTATTTACCAAGACACTTTTTATTTACAGACTAAAGGTACGGCCATGGGGACCAGGTTTGCCCCCAGCTTTGCCAACCTATTTATGGGACTATTTGAAGAAAAATATATATACTCGGCAGACTTGGGGGCAAGCCTGGTCTTCTATGGCCGCTATATAGATGATTTGATTTTTCTTTGGGGGGGGGACAACACTACAGCATTGAATTTCATAGATTATCTTAATCAAAATGACATGGGCATCGAATTCACAGCCAACATACAAACATCCAATATTGAATATTTAGATCTGTATTTAAGCATTGATAACAATCAAATTAAGTCAAAAACGTATTTCAAAGACGTTGACAGTAACAGTTTTCTTAACTATAACAGCAACCACCACAAAAAGTGGTTACGCAACATCCCTTATAGCCAATTCCAAAGGATCAGACGCAATTGCACAGACCATAACATTTTTTTGGAACAAAGCAAAATCTTATACAATAGGTTCTTAGAAAAAGAATACCCCCGATATTTACTTGATAGGGCTTTAGAAAAAGCATCACAAATAAACAGAGAGGACACTCTTGCTAACACAAAAGACAATAGTAAATCACACAACACAATGATGAGAGAGACTCTGTTTATAACACAATTCAATTCTGATTTTCAACAATTAGAACATATAT
>NC_069501.1:78517020-78612020 GCF_027579735.1 Bombina bombina | reverse complement strand
TGATATTAATGAGTTTTTTGGGTTCATTGAGAACATGGTTGTTGTTCAATAATAAAATTAATCCTCAAAAATACAACTTGCCTAATAATTCTGCACTCCCTGTATATAAAAATATATATATATATATATATATATATATATATATATATATATATATATATATATATATATATATATATATATATATATATATATATATATATCTTTTGATCTTTTTCAAGTGTAAATTTTTTTTTTAAAGGAATTGTGTAATTTAAAAAAAAAAAAAAAAATTTTTTAATACAAATTGCTCAATTTATATCTTATTATTGTATATTCAGTATATTCTAAAAAAAAGATGTAAATGTATCCTTTAAATTTTAATAGGTCATATCGAAAATTATCGTATAGAGCGTTTTCTACTTGGATTAATGGAGAAACGGGACCAAAAAATAGGAAACCGATTCCGTCATGTGTTGTCAACAGCATACGTCAACGTTTCCCTGCTCCAGACAACATCTATGTGGGTTTCCATTACCCGGAGGATCATGGACCGGCAACAGAAATGATTTTGGATTAGGTTTTGATGTAGAAATTATATTCTATTTCTGTTAATTAATAATAAAAAAAATATTTGGTTGTCTTCCAAAAATTGCTCACAGTTTAATTAAAAATGTGATTTTGTTCCTTTGAAAAAATGTTATGATTATTGACCATTTTCATTAAAAAATAAAAATATTGGTTATTTGTCAATTCACTGTTTTTCAATATTTGTAAAAATAAAAAATATATAAAAAAAATATTCTATTTTATTTATTTTAACTAAATCTATTGTCGATAGATTTTAATGTATATGTTAAAATGACATAAATAAATTGAAAATTATTTACATCATAATATTATTTTGATAAATTATTTTTATGTATTAATAATTTATTAAAATAATAGAATATAAATCTGATTATATACAAAATATGACAGAATATTCGAGTTGATATAAATTACAAACTTTTGAAAATACTATTAACAAAGCCATTGTAGAATAATATAATCTTTATTCTTCCAATTTTTTTTTATTTTTTTTATAGTAGGCCAAAAAACATAAACATAAAAGCTTTATTAAAATAAAAAATAAACAAGAATTTATAACAATTGAACCTTTTCAAACAATTAACTCATATTACTCTATTATGATTATTATTTTGGAAGTAATAAATTGCTGCCAACAATTTTAAAGATAGTATATAATGATACGTTCATTTCTAATGGATTGTCACAACTTTCTTTGTGCAAAACGTGATGTATGCTTTTCAATAAGTATTTTTTTATCGGGACGAGGAGTTGATGCTATGTTAGGACGTAAAAGCCTGTTTTTTGATTCCCAAGAATGTGTGGAAGAGCCTTCTACTAAATTTAAATCCTCGGTACTCAATTGGTGTATATGAGACAAATCCATGTCCTCGTAGACTGGTCTCACCATCCATTCTTTTTTACTTTTTGGAAAATAGGTGTCATATTGTAATTCACCATAACTTCCACTTCGTGCAGTTGGGTTTTTAACTTTTGATTGGACGCAATGTGAGTTCATATTGTTAGCCAGAGCAGCCAGTTTTGTACGAGCCTCCATAGCATCCATCTTGAAATGAATTCTTTTCGGTCTATACTTCAAGACAAAGCTATGGAAGACTTCGAGTTTGCCTGTATGGCAAAACAAATTGAGATGTTTTAAATCTTTAATCAGTTGTTCATTCAAAACGATTTTCTGTAATTCATGGAACGCTTCGGATTGTTTGCTCAACCATTTTCTTTTTCTTTCTTCCTCTGATTTCAATTCTTCATGTCTACATTTAAATTCAACACCATTGTCTATCCACGAGTGTATATTCAACACATGATATAGGCAAGACTTCCACATTTTTTCCAATTTTTCTAAATCTCCTTCACAGGACACACTACATGCCCATAAATGATTGGAAAGTGATAACACCCATTTCGAAAGTTCGGAACAATGTTTCTTTCGACTAATCTTAAATATTTTCTTCTTAAGGCTTTTTGTGTAGTGCCAAATATCGAATTGGTGATTGATATTTTTGTATTCCTCACGTATGATTTTCCTTATACTGACATGCCTGTCAGTGGCAACTATCACTGGCATTAAACCATCGGTTATCATTTTATTTATAGCCCTCCGGAAGGCTTTTGCTTCCATAGCCACAGAAGAGGTTGTCTCTGTGACTTGTACAATTTCAACATTTAGAATAGTATTAGTTTTAGCCTCCATGGTTGTTTACGTGCAATATTTTGCGGAAAAACCGGGGCTATCGCATTGTCCATCGCCTGTTATTGCAATACCCCTACCTTTAAATCTCTCTAAATTTTTAGAACATTCTAGTTTCCAGAAAGTGTACACGGTTGGAAAAAGAAAAGTTTTTTGATAATTATAATACGTTTGTTTAGAAAGAAAGGAAATTCCAAAACATTTAAAATAATCACTAATCTTTTCAAATTGATTTCCCGTGAATAAGAGAGAGGAACAGGAAAGAATGTTGCCAAAAGGTCGGTGACCAATAGTCGGTTGACTACACCACAGTTGAGAGTTATGACCAGATTCGCACTCTCCGGTTACTATGAGCATAGTTCCCACTAGACGTTTTTGTATAGACATCATTGGTGCATCGCATTGATTAGAAAAACGACATGGAATAAATTTTATTAACTCATCCAAACATCTGTCAAAAACTATGTATTTAGTTTCATGAACTAAGTCAGCATTAGTCGGATTATCTACTATTGAGACATCGTCAATTGTCTCATCAGTTGTATCAGGAATGTATGTTGGATCCTTAGAAAATGTTTCATTTTCAGCTTCCATTACAATTTCCTCTAATTCAAGATTGGATGATATCACGGAAAGTTCATTGACTGCTGTTTCTGGTATTATTTCTGTGATTGGTTCGGACATAACAGTTGTGAAATTAATGTTTAATGTTTCTGGCGGTAACAATGTTTTATCTACAACTGTGTTTTCAGTAACCGGAACAAAAAGGTCTGCACTTCGGAATGCAATGCTGCCTTCAATACTGTTCTCATTTGATATGTCACCCATAGTCCAAGTGTATTTTTCATGTTTCTTAAAGAAATCGGTGGTGGTTGTACTTTTCGAAAATGTTTTAAAGTTTTTTTGAGTTTGTACACTAGAACTCAATGTGCCATAGAATTTGTTAAAAGAAGTATAATTATCTTTGCTTTCTATGGATTCAGTATTAGTTGAAGCATCTTGTTTGGATGTATTGCACTTCTGACCACATGCATGGCAGATTTTAAAACGTGTTCTTTTTTCAATCAGAAAGGCCGTTGATGAGGAAGATGAAGACTCACTAAAAGTTAAAGTTGATCCAGATTCATCCGTTGTCGTAGTTGATGGAGTTTCAGAGTAATGAATTAATCGTGAAGGAAAAATTGTTGGTACAGCATCAATTTTTAATTTCTTATTGACTCCTTGGGTGTAGTAGCAATCTGGATGGAAATGCTTAGAATACATCCTATACTTTATCGTTTTGTTGGTATCGAAGATACGCTGTACTGTTGTTTCCAATTGATCCTCAGTGTACTGATATGTTTGTTGGAGTCAAATTTTAATTTTTTCGTGAGTTTTCGGAAAAACGTGAAAGCTTGCATTATTTGCAACACCGGCTTTCTTAGTAGAGCTGGTACAGCCAATGACAATGCAGTGAGGCATTTTTCAAATGTGATCTGCAATAAAAATGAGAAATTATTTAATAATTATGAAATACTTAAATACTATTTTAAATGATAAAATAGAAATATAAATTTGCTGTTTATAGGGATATTACCTTAAAAAAAAAAAAAAAAAATTAAATGATTATTAAAATTGCTCTATCTAACTTCTTCCATCTAAGAAGATCAATCAATATCTAATGGTATATTTAGGAGAAAAAAAAATTAGACCGAAAAAAAAGTAAATTTTATATCATAAGTATAAAATTTGTGATTGTTAACAGACAACAATATATTATGGACAAATTTGAATAATGATTCACAGGTAAAGTGAGAGGATTGCTACATAAAGTAAAATTGCTAGCAGCATGTTTATCAGTAATGTAATAAATATATTTATAAAATAATTAAATTTTGAACATATATATCATTTATAGTTTTTACGGTATACATAGAAGACACACTATGGTTGTAAATGTAAGATTAATTGTAATAGGATGAATAGAATCTGCTCCCTTATAACAAAACAAAGCAATATATAAAGGGAAAGATTGAGTATTGGACATGTGTATAGCATGAGAAGGGATGGTTCAATGGATCATTATTATCAACTCTAGTGTAATAACTATTAGCAATATATTTATAAAACTGGAGAACATGTGAAATGGTTATAAATGGATGATTGTTGGTAATACAATAGAAGGATTTGTATATGTAATAAAAACAAACACTGTATAAATTTAAATGATTGAGTATGGAACATGGGTATAGCATGAGAAGGGATGGTTCAAGAGAACATTGTGATCACCTCCAGTAAAATAAAAGAAAATAATCTATTTGTTCTAATTTGAGAAAATGGAAACATGCGTAAAGCATGATGGAAATTGATGGGTATAGGATGAGGAGACTCAGCTCAATAATTACAACACAAAGCACTATATAAAATCATTGTGGAGATTATGGAACATGGGTATAGCATCAGAAGGGATGGTTCAAGAGAACATTGTGATCACCTCCATTTCAATAACAGAAAACAATCTATTATTTCGAATTAGAGAACATGGCAACATGGGTAAAGCATGATGATTGATGGGTATAGGATGAGGAGACTCATTTCAATAATGACAACATAAAGCACTATATAAAATAATGGAGGTGAGTAGGGAACATGGGTCTAGCATGAGAAGGGATGGTTCAAGATAACATTGTGATCACATCCATGAAAATAAAAGAAAACAATCTATTTTTTCGAATTTGAGAAAATAGCAACATGGGTACAGCATGATGGTAATTGATGGATATAGGATGAGGAGACTCAGCTCAATAATGACAACACAAAGCACTATATAAAATCATGGAGGAGATTATGGAACATGGGTATAACATGAGAAGGGATGATTCAAGAGAACATTGTGATCCCCTCCAGTTCAATAACAGAAAACAATCTATTATTTCTAATTTGAGAACATGGCAACATGGGTAAAGCATGATGATTGATGGGTATAGGTTGAGTAGACTCATTTCAATAATGACAACACAAAGCACTATATAAAATCATTGGGGGTGAATATGGAACATAGGTATAGCATGATAAGGGATGGTTCAAGGGATCGTTGTGATCAACTGCAGTATAAAAACATAAAGCTATATATTATTTCAAAGTAGAGAAAATGGCACATGGGTAAAGCATGATGAACGATGGTTATAGGATGAGTATAATATGATCCACTATAGCAACAACAAAAACTATATAAAATCAACAAGGTAAGTATGGAACTTGGGTATAGCATGAGAAGGGATGGTTCAAGGTATCAATGTTATCACCTCTAGTATAATAACAAAAATAAAAATATAAAATTTCAGAACATGGCACATCTGCTGAAGTATACTAACACCATAAAAAAAAAATATATACTAAGAGTTGAGTATGGAACATGGGTATATTATGTGAAGTGATGGATAGATGTATCATTGTTATCAATACAAATGCAATTTTAAACATCATTATAATTTACTTAGATTATCAAATTAGATTTATTATGTTGATATTCTTGGCAGAAAAGCATATCTAGATATGCTCAGTAGCTGCTGATTGGTTGCTGCACATAGAAGACACTTGTAAGTGGCTCACCATGTGCATTGCTTTTTCTTCAAATAGTGATATCTAAAAAATGAATCAAAATAAATAATAGCGGTAATTTGTTATTTTTTTTAATTTTTTTTTTATCTATCTGAATCATGAAAGAAAGATTTTTTGTTTAGTGGCCCTTTAAAAAAAAAAAAGAGAAAAATTAACATGGCTCTAGCAGGATGAGTGACGGTAATTAGATCAATGTTATCTGCTAAGCTATTCAAACTGCAAGCACTGAAAAATTTGACTGTAGATAGCATATAACATGCGTATAGCTATATGAGTGTTGCTTATAGGATATGTGTAATATGATAAAGTATTCTAACACAAAAAAATCTATTATTGTTCATGATTGAGTATGGAACATAGGTAAAGAAAATGAATCGGTTGTTTGAGGATAAATGTTATATTATCCATTATAATAAATAACGTAAGACACTTTATTATTTGCAATTATACAGCATGGAAAATGTGTTATAGCCGGATAAGTGACTGTTAGAGCAACATTGTATATGCTCCAGTATAAAAACACCAAGCAAGATAAAATTACATAGGAGAGAGCGTGGAAGATGGGTCTAACATGATTTGTGAATTTTTTATTGTATCAGTGAAATCTGCTCCGGTGTGAAAAATGAAAACATGCTTTTTGAGATTAAAAAGTGTTGATCAATGAAAAGGAATCTTGAATATTATATTATCGATATTGGTATATCTATAAAAAAAGATAACTTTCATACATTCAGTATGGTCAATGCACATACATAATTTGAGTAGTAATGCACCTATTATGATTTTTTTTTTAAATATTTATTTCTGGGTACTAGTATTGATAATACATATGTCTCAAATTTTATTGCTCTAAACACGATTGATATATGTATTTTTTTCTTGAAATATAGTAAAATATTGATAAGACTTATTTTGATTTTTCGAATATGAATATTACACATAGTGCATAGGAACGATTGTGCCACAATATGAAACTATAAATGTTGAAATCGAAAAAATATGAATTAATTATACTTACTGTCAAAAACAATATTTTAAGAATGAGTATTGGTAATTGCTATGAAGATCACTGCCGAGTCTGGCTGTAGAAATTACAGACAATTGCGCATGCGCAGATGATTCGAGATCCGTGAACGCGCAAAAATCAGGCGTCAAATGCGGGTGGGTTGGTTCTCTAAGATGAGAACAGAAATATCGGAAGTATCAAGGGGGAGGAGTAATACAATAAAAGGTAGATATATTGTTAGATAAATAACTTCTCTTCAACCACGAAAATATTGAAAAGGACTTAGCGACTGCATTGCAAGGATAATTATAAAAATATACAAATTTAAAAACATTGCAAACTTTACCTTGCCTTTAAATATAGTAAATGTAGTGTTAACTGTAAAATATGATAACTTTACAGTTAATTACACAAGCGTGCAGTGTTAAAGTGATGGTAAATCCAAGCATTTCAAAGACTCTAGGATTTACCAGAACTAAAAATAAACAGGACCTTCAGTCATGAGTTTAAAAAAAAATGTATGTTAAAAGAACCTTTTCTTTGCTGTGGTCTCCTTGCTAAACTATGTGGCTCTGCCTGCCCACAGCATAAATCTCTCTCTCTTTATTTAAATGAGGTGATATTTTCACCTCTCAGCCAGTAATAACTGATAAAGGGAAATTATCTTTTTTTTTTTTTTACAGTAATGAATATCAAAATATCCACTAAACATTCAACATTCATTTAGTACTATTTGTTATATTTAATTAATATGAAGAAACATGTACCCATCCCTTATAATAAGCATGCACACTGGTAGCGATGGGTCTGAGAGCTTTGTTTCTGTATAAATAGTGAGAGGCAAATGAGTGAATTGCTTTTTTAGATTTTGTTAAAGGGACACTAAACCCAAAATCTTTCTTTCATGATTCAGATAGAGAATACAATTTTAAACAACATCCTAATTTACTTCTATTATCTAGTTTGCTTCATTCTTTAGATATCCTTTGTTGAAGAAATAGCAATGCACATGGGTGAGCCAATCACACAAGGCATCTATGTGCAGCCACCAATCAGAAGCTACTGAGCCTATCTAGATATGCTTTCCAGCAAAGGATATTAAGATAATGAAGCAAATTCGATATTAGAAGTAAATTAGAAAGTTGTTTAAAATGAAAAGCTCTTTCTAAATCATGAAAGAAAAAATGTGGGTTTCATGTCCCTTTAATATCTAACCCAAGACAAGCTTTAATTTACCACCTTTGAAAGATCAATAAAGTACGACCAGGGAGACCAGTCTGTGGTACAAGTCCCATGGCAGCAATGTGTCTAAATACACTGCTCATGTTTTACCAGCATTGTTTAAAGGGACATCTAACTGCTGGGCACAATGATAATTACTCACCAAGCTATTGTTTGTCCTCCTGTAAGAGTTGATCTCATATTGTATCCATTACAGGTGCTGGTTGGTGCTGCCATCTCTGGAGTTCAGGTATTCTTTCATGGCAGATGAGGTAAAGATTTACAAATCAGTGATGTTGGCAGCTTTTCTCAGACGTGTGGTGCACTTTAGTTTAATACACATAATACAGAGTGTGAGGTTTACATTGTTGTAGCTTTTGTACACAGTGTAAAAAAGACACATAAATAATATAGAGTAATGCCGCTATTGCAAGAATTGTAAAGCTCCCACTATATATTATAACAGCTTTGTGACAGCTGTATTATTCTCTTCAGGTTATCGTGCAATTCCTGCAAATTCACACCAAACCTATAACAGAGTGCAGGAAAACCTAAGATTCAAGATGGCTGCACCCACTGTAACTGGTTACAAAATATGAGAACAGCTTTGAGGAGAGCTGCAGACAGAGGAGGGAAATCACATTAGTATGGTGATTATTAATCCTGCTGTAGTTATACCCAGTTTATTGTTCTTTTAAAGATAATGAATCATCCACTGGATAAAGACATGGGGACTACATTTGGGCTGAGCTATATCTGCATATAGACAAATGTTTTAAAGCCAATAACCTAAACAAACATTTTAATGAAAATATAAATCTTCACAAATAAAGCATATTACTTAATGGCATATTTTGTTTAAGGTATGACAGCAGTATTAAGAGAGAAGCAAATGATGAGGAGTGGTTTATAAGGCATAATGCTTTCTCCTTTCTGTGCCCCCAAATCCTTAAAGGGACAGTCTACTCCAGAATTGTTATTGTTTAAAAAGATGGATAATCCCCTTATACCCATTCCCCAGTTTTGCATAACCAACACTATTATATTTATATCCTTTGTACCTGATTACCTTGTATCTAAGCTTCTGCCGACTGTCCCCTTATCTCAGTTCTTTTGACAGACTTGTATTTTAGCCAATTAGTGCTAACAGGAGTGAGCACAATGTTACCTATATGGCACATATGAACAAGCACTGTCTAGCTGTGAAAACTGTCAAAATGCACTGAGATAAGAGGCAGTCTTCAATGGTTAAGAAATGAGCATATTGGCCTACCTAGATTTAGTTTTCAACAAAGAATACAAAAAATAAAGTTACAGCCGAGAGCTGAAGTTCCTGAGCTCCAGGCATCTCTCTGCATATGGAACTAGAGCATGATCAGTGCTCTGGTCCCATATAAAGGCAGATGCCTGATATAGTTGCAGAAAGGGACACTGTGTGTGTCACCGTCTTTAATGATCAGCTTCTTTTGCCGGCGGGAGGTGTGGGAGGCGGGTAGGCAGCACAGAGGTGGTGGGGGGAATGAGGGAGTGGGAGGGGCCCTACACTACACAAAATATTTTTAAGGGAGAGGGAGGGATGGGAACTTAGCTACACTACAGAGAAAATGGGAAGAGGGGCATAATTAATGATCGCGGGGAGGGGGAGGTATGGAGCACCATTACACTACATAAATAATAAATAAAAAATAAATAAACTTGGTACTGGCAAACAGCTGCCAGTGCCTAAGATGGCCACCAGTAGGAATAGGGGGGAGGATTAAAGAGCTGTTTGGTGTGGGATCATAGTGGTGGGAGGGTCGAGGAGTGATAACTTTAGTGTGAGGACAATAATGATAAAAAAAGTTTTAAAAATAAATCCCTAAACTGCATTCCTTCTGCTAGTACCTAAGATGGTGGAGACCAGTGGGGGTGTGAGGGAGGGATCAGGGAGTGGGAGGTGTCAGGTGGGAGGGTAATCTCTACTCTGCACAAAAATTTACCTTACAAGCTTGATTAACCACTTCACTGCCAGCAATTTCACGCAAGGTGCGCAGCTACAATTGGCTGCATTCTAATTGCCAAAAAGCAATGGCAAAGCCATGTATGTCTGCTATTTCTAAACATAGGGGATCCCAGAGAAACTTTATAACCATTTATCTTGTGACTGCAGTGGTTGCGTGTAAATAATTTCAGTGGGAAAGTTAACAATTTTTTTTTTTTACATGATCGTATCTGGCTGTCAAATAGTGGCATCAAATATCCCAAAATGGGCCTAGATCAATACCTTGGGTGTCTACTTTAAAAACATGCTCAGAGTAGATCCTAGGACCTCCTCCAGTCTCTGGCCTGTTGCTCTTCTTCCTGAGCCATTGGAGGACTCAGGCTCTGTGTGAGAATTACTTTTCTACTGCCTGCTCTGGCTACCTCTCAGGCTCCACCTACCTGCCAGCTGCAGGCAGTTAATCAACACCCTATAAAAGCTGCTTCCTGTGTTTGCCCGTGCATATGCCTGAGTGTTCTACTTTCTTGCCTGTTACTTCTGTTCTCTGTGTACGACACCTAACTGTTTCCTGGACTAAGCCTTTGAATTCTGACTTGGTTCTTTTGTTGCCTGCAAGATTCTGGCCTTTGGCCTGGCCATTGTTTACCCCTTTGGATCCTGATTTGGCACTGCATTTAGCTTGCACGGTATTGACCTTTGGCCTGAACTAACCTTGATTTTGTCTTGTCCTCTGAATTTGTCACATCTTGGGTCTAACCCTCTGTGCTAGGGCATTGTGTCTCATTGTCACTTCCCAACCTCATGGTCCTTTCCTGGACTAACTTTACTACTCATATGACAATATATAGCTTTCATAGGTAAATCAAAAATCAAAAGCGCTATTTCTGTTTAATCAGAGTGATAGCAAAAATTCTAAAAATTCTCTGGTACATTGGGCAAGGTTTTCTCTGAAATTCCCGGTAGTGAAGGGGTTAAATATTTAATTTTATTATAAATCAGTTATCTATGTTTGTCTAATGGGGGTGTAGGACCCTATGTGCATCTTGCCCTCTCGTCGTGAGAAATATATGAGATAAATAAAAGATAACATTGTTGACAGTGTAGGGTTCAGTAGAAGATTTCAGTGACTGCCCAAGAACTAAAAATACTTCTGCAATGACTATTGGAGTATTGAAATGCCTACTGCACGTGGTAAAAATGTGTACTATGAATTACCATAGTATATATTGTTACCATCTGCTTTCCCAGATCAGATATTAATACAAGAGTTTTCTCTAACTGTGAAATGTGATTATTTATCTACAGACATAGGAATGATTAACTCAACTATATGTTGTTAATTGTAGGCTGAGCACAACAAACAGGACCATATAGCTAATTTTACACACCCTAACAAAAGATCCACAAGGTTTAAATTCCAAGTAAAATATCTCTCTAAGGAAAATCATCAAGTAAAGGGCCTCTTCATTTTAAAAAAAAAAATATTGAATAACTTTATTTATAACTCAGACATTTTACCAGTCTGAGATATTTTTGCATATAAGAAAGAAAAAATGTAGCCACCAATAAGCAAGCGCTATCCAGGGTGCTAAACCTGAAATAGGGTTGGCTCCTAAGCTTTACATTCCTGCTTTTTAAATAAAGATAGCAAGAGAACGAAAACAAATTGATAATAGGAGTAAATTAGAAAGTTTTTCTTTTAAATTGCATGCTCTATCTGAGTTAGGAAAGAATGCATTTGGGTTTAGTATCCCTAAAAGTAATTTGGGTGAATAACCCCTTTCTCTTTTTTTCTACTTTTACTTTTCAGACTACAAGGAGTCCTTTATTATCCTACATCCCTTCTGTAAACCCTGGGACCCGCTCTTGTTACAAGGCAGCACACAGTGTTTTACAAGCTGATGCTTTTTTCTCTATTGAATGGGTGGTCAGAGTTTTTGTCTTTGTCGACTGCTGATGTAGTCGGAAGAAAGTGACGCGTCTGGCGTATTCTGTTGTTTGACCCTGAGTGGGAAGGCTATAGGTTGAGGTGGCTATATCCGCTGGGTTTTTGGAGGTTATGACATCATATGGTGGATTTACCTACTCTGCTTTGCCTGACCACTCTCTTGAATGACCCTCTGCCTGCCATAAAGTGCTACTGACCTCTGCTTTGCCTGACCACCCTCTTGGATTACCCTCTGCCTGCCAGAAAGTGATACTGACATCTGCTTTGCCTGACCACCCTTTTGGATTACCCGCTACCTGCCAGAAAGTGATACTGACCTCTACTTTGCCTGACCACCCTCTTGGATTACCCTCTGCCTGCCATAAAGTGATACTGACCTCTGCATTGTCTGACCACCCTCTTGGATTACCCTCTGCCTGCCATAAGGTGATACTGACCTCTGCTTTTCCTGACCACCCTTTTGGATTACCCGCTACCTGCCATAAAGTGATACTGACCTCTGCTTTGCTTGACCACCCTCTTGAATTACCCTCTGCCTGCCATAAAGTGATACTGACCTCTGCTTTGCCTGACCACTCTCTTGGATTATCTTTTGTCTGCCTTAAGGATTTACTGTCCACTACTTTGCCGGCTCACGGATTCCTGTCTCCTAGAAATCAGTACACAGCTCACCTGTATCACTTCATCTGCTGTAAGTACTCAGTTCTGTGTATTCTACATTATTGCTTTCTTATTACTGAATGGGTCACGTCCTGAGTTTCTCTGTTTTTTTCATGTGCAGGAAAACATTTGAATGTGCTTTCATTAATTATTTTGCCTGGTTTTCTTTTCTATTTTTTCACTTACCTCCCAACTTTTAAAAGTAGGAAAGTACCAGCCATGTAATCCATGTCTAAATCAAAATGACATTTTGTGCAAAGAACGCCCAGAATGCCCACTTCCCAAGTAGTCACACCAACCAAATTCACCTGTTGTACATGGCTTGGTGAGAGAGAGAAATTAAGCAGTAAAATACCACAGGTATAAAAAACCCCCACAAGTATCAAGCAGCAAAAAAGGAACGGTTTCAGTAACCTAAACTGGATCGTTCTCTGCAAACAATCCAAAAAGACAAAAGGTAAGAAAAAAGATGCGCTATGAACAGCAAAACCCGTTATAGTGTGAACAAATTCATAAGACATAAAAAGGTTTAAAATGTAATGCACATTTAATTTCTAATAAAGCAATAACCACCGGTGGTCTAAAAAGACATACATTCACAATAAGTCTGTCAAATAAAATAAAATATACAAATAGAAGTGCCGCCTTGTTTTCCAATAGATATGAGCCAATCTCCTTTGCTGAGAGGGCTGTGTGTTCAACTGTGAAAATCCCTAATATTAACTTAAGGGAACTAAAAGCCATCCCACAGATTCCAAACACAGACTTCCCAACTCTCCCTGAAGTTCAGGGAGTCTCCCTAATTGTAATAGCGGCTCCCTGATGCCAGCAAATGGAATGCAATTTCCCTGAAACTCCAAGTACCATGATCCAATGTGGCCCAAATCCGGAAAAGTGTTTCTTTAAGGAATGCCTTTAGTTGCTGGGACGTTATAGAACTCTCAAAGCATGCATCAGTAACCAAAAAGCCCCCACTAATTTTAATAAAATAAAACACAAATACTATCTTATTTACTGCACGTAATTGAACTTTGTATTCTAAAATATTTATGCATTCAACAAGTGTACGATCACTGGAAAATAGGTTTGTTGTATGTGGTTGTGCAATAAGGCTACTTTTTTTTTTAATGTGACTTTAGCGGGAAGCAACTTTAATGATAAGTCTCTATCTTATTTAGGGTTTCAAGGTGTCCAATATATAACTGGGAGAGGGGGGGGTTTGGCGGCGCAGTACCGGGTGAAGCCACCTCCCTGAAATGAGTTTTTGCAGGTTGGGATGTCTGCAAACATATCCTTATAACCAATACCTTATTGTTCTTGTCGGATCGCCCGTTATACCTTACCACTTTACAATTGTCCTTATGTGGTTGCACTCATGCGCTGGTATCCATAGGTCATCAATGCTGCTATCCTTCCCGCATTTCAATTTTTGGTAACGCTTCCGCTTACTTCAATCGCGGTCACGTAAGTGTTTTTCCTCCAATCAGGTGTGGTATTTAGTGTGTGGATTTTAAAACTCTGTCCGCGTCAGTCCGGTATTCTTAGCTGTAATTACAGAGCACTCTGCTTCTCCTGGGTAGATACTTGTCTACACGTTTCAGCCACAGCTGGCCTTTATCAAGACGTATCCTTTACCCTGGCGATTACCCTTTTTATACTGATCCCATCTGTTGCCTCCAGTAAAAGCTCCACCTTTTAAAGGGATTTTCATATGTGTATTAAAGGGATTTTACTACCACCATCATGTTTGTGTTGATTAATTTTGGTCGATCTTTTCAACAAGTTCCATCCTTTGATGTTAGTCTTGTTATATAAATGTCCATCATACTAACATAAAATTGTTCACTATTGATATATTTTCATAGCGGCATATCACAGTGCTTTTCTAATACAGCTACATATATTAGTACTAGTACTCTTCATTAAGAGCTTCTTTTCTAAAAAAGGTACATACAGATCATATTAATTTACAAATTTACATCATATATTATTTACGTAAGAAAATAGGAATTGATAATATAGACATTCAGTTTTACCACAGATTTACAGCTAGTTTCTACTGAAGAAGATATTAAAGGTTGTTATATTAGTTGTCACTCCAAACCCATAATTTTATCTTGGAACCATAATTTCATATAACCAACTAGGTTTAATATCACTCATCAATGTGTTTCTTACTTGTTGAGAAAGGGATTTAGGTCCAATTCAGCATTGAGACCTTCTGGAGTTAAAGTACCCATCTCAAAAATTAGGTTGGCCTCATAGTATAATAGTTTTTCTCGTGGTCACCCCCTCTCCAGTCTTTTTTTTAACTAATTTGATGCCCCAATATTTAAGATCTTTGGAATTTGGGGCATGATACTCCTTAAAGTGCTTCGACAGTAATGACCATCGAACCCCTTTTTTTTTATATTATAAAGATGTTCCCTGATCATGTCCCGTAATATCCTTTGAGTTTGCCTAAATACTGTTTGCGACATGGGCATTCTATCAAATACACAACACCCTTACTTGAACATCTTATTGTGTCCCGAGTCAGGACCTCCTTTCCATTTGAAGTTGAAGTTACTTTTTTTGCTTTGTTACTAAATTTACAAGCCACACATTTGTGGCAAGGAAAGAAACCTTTAATGTAATTTCCTAAAGGTTTCCTATCTCTACACATAGATTTCCTCTTGTACTCACTTGGGGCTAATTGATTCTTCAAATTATTTGTCTTCTTAAAGACTATTTCTGGGTGATTTTTGACATGATCCCAGAATATGATCTCTCCTAATATAGTGCCAGTGCCTATTTAGAATGTTTTTGATAGTTCTAAATTGTTCATTATATTTAGTGACAAAGGGAATACTTAACTTTGTATTTTTCTCTTCTACTTCCCCATTTTCCCGGATTTGTTTCCTGTCAGTATGTATAATTTGTTCCCTATCTTTTTGTCTAACCTCCATGATCATTAGATCTACTCTACCTCTTCTTCACTAAAACCTCTTTCAATGAACCTTTCCTTCAAAATTACTGATTGAGAATCATAATCTTCTAAAGTGTTACAGTTTTTTTGTGATTCATGTGAATTAACTTTAAGGATATTTTGAACCAATTTTTCAAAGTGCCAGGTTTCTACATGTACATAATTGTTAGCATCAGTTTGCTTAAAAAATGTCTTTGTTTTTAATACATTATTTATTATATTAATCTCAATATCCAAGAAGTGTATCTTCTCCTTACTAATTTCACTTGTAAAGGAAAGTCCCACATCATTCTTATTTAAGTCTTCGAAGAATTGTTGTAATAATTCTCTGTCCCCTTTCCACAGTATTAAGATTTTATCGATAAATTTTATTGATAGATCTTTTATAGGTCACCATGTTCACGCTCCATGGGCTATATATACAGTTTTCTTCAAACTTGCCTATGAACAAATTTGCATAACTGGGCGCGAACTTGGTGCCCATAGCTGTTCCCTTACATTGAAGATAAAAACTACCATCAAAATTAAAATAATTATTTCTTAAGATAAAATCTATACAATTGATTATAAAATTCATCTGTTCTGTTGGTAGATTGTTGTCCTCCTCTAAAAAGTTCTTAACAGCCTTTATCATGGTCAATGTTCGCGTAGAGCACTGCTACATCACAAGTAACCATTATATATTGTCCACACCATTCTATCCTTTGTATTTCTTTTAAAAAGTAAGTTAAGGTCTTTAAGATGGGATTTTACCCTCAAAATATTTTGTGCAAAATTTCCAAGTAGACTAACCACCAAATTCCCCTGTTCCAAAGCTAGGTCAGAAAGTGACATTGAGCCACACACCCACCACAGAATCCACATTTAAGTCACCATTCCGATAAAAAAAAAAGGCGCAGAATGCCCACTTCCCAAGTACCTACACCGTAACCAACCAAATTCATCCATTCTACAAGGATAGGTGTGAGAGACAATGAGCTACACACCTACCACAGAATCCACATCAAAGTGGCTGATCCAGTCAAAAAAACATTTTGTGTAAAAAAAAAAAAGACCCAAAATGCCCACTTCCAAAGGAGACACACCAACCAAGTTCACCAGTTCCACAAGGCTATGTGGGAGGGTGTGACAATGAGACACACAACTGCCAAAGAATACACATCAAAGTAGAAATTTTGGTAAAAAAAAAGTTTTGTATCTGTAACACCCACTTCCTAAGTACTTACACCAAATAAATTAATCAGTTTCACAAGGCTAGGTGGGGGGGAGATAATAAGCCACATGTTTACCACAGAATCCACTGGCAAATAATTTTGCACAAAAAAACTCCTGAATAACCTCTTGTTAAAAAGCAACACCAACCACATTCACATCCAAATAGCTAGGAGGTAGACAGACAACTACGTACATACACACCACAAAATCCACATTCAAGTGCACTGTTCCAGTGAAAAAAATAAGTTGTGAAAAAAGACTCTTAATGCCCTTTTCCCAAGTAACCTCTGCAACCAAATTCACCTGCTCCACAAGGCTAGGCGGGAGAGAAACATTGAACCTTTTTATGCACAAAACATTTTTTAATCAGAAAGCTCAATAGGATGTGGTTTCTGTTGTAGTTGTGTGGCTCATCGTCCCCCTCCCATCTAGCTTTGTGAAACTGGGGAATTTCATAGGTAAGGCTACTTGAGAAATGGACATTCTGGCCTTTTTTGCACAAAGCCTTTTTTTTTTTTTAAACAGATAGGTCACTTGAATTTGGATTCTGTGGGAGGTGTATGGTTTGTTTTCTATCTCCCATCTAGCCTTGTGGAATGGGCGATTTGATTGGTGTAGCTACTTGGGAAGTAGGCGTAACAGGCCTTATTTTGAAAAAACTTTTTTGACCTGAACAGCTACCTTAATGTGAATTATGTAGCAGGTGTGTGGCATAATGTCCCTCTTCCACCTAGCCAAGTGGAACAGGTGAATTTGGTTTGTGTGGATACTTGTGGGCTTATTTGGCACTAAGCATTATTTGACCAGAACAGCAACTTTGATGTTGATTCTGTGATGAATAAGTTGCTCATTTACTTTTTTCCACCTACCTTTGTGGAATCCATGAATTTGGTTGGTGTGGCTACTAGTGAAGTAGCTGTTCTATTTTTTTATTTATTTTTTTGCTCAAATTTTTTTGAGTGTAACAGCCACTTTATATGGATTCTCTCTCCTACCTAGCTACATAGAACAAATGACTTTGGTTTGTTATTGTATCTCGACCTGTAAACCTGGGGAATTTTATTGCTGTGACAACTTGGGAAGTGGGCATTCTGGACTTATTTTGCACAAATGTTTTTTTGGCCAGAACACCCAGTTTGATGTGGATTCTGTGGGGTGTGTGTTTTTCTCTCCAACCTAGGCTTGTGGAGTGTGTGAATTTGGTTGGTGTGGCTACTTGGCATTCCATGCGCTTTTTGGGCAAAATGCTTTTTTTTTTTTAACAGAATAGCCACTTTGGCGGGTGTGTAGATCATTGTCTCTTTCCCACCTAATTTTGCAGAATGGGTATATTTCATTGGTGTCACTACTTTGGTAGTTGATGTTCCAGGACATTGTGGGTCATGAAGGGCTTAAGGGGACAGTCTACACCAGAATTTTTATTGTTTTAAAAGATAGATAATCCCTTTATTACCCATTTCCCAGTTTTGCATAATCAACACAGTTATATTAATATACTTTTAACCTCTGTAAATTATCTTGTATCTAAGCCTCTGCAAACTGCCCCTTTTTTCAGTTCTTTTGACAGACTTGCAGTCTAGCCAATCAGTGCCTGCTCCCAGATAACTTCACGTGCATGAGCACAGTGTTATCTATATGAAATACGTGAACTAACACCCTCTAGTGGTGAAAAACTGTTAAAATGCAATCTGAAAGAGGTGGGCTTCAAGGTCTAAGAAATTAGCATATGAACCTCCTAGGTTAAGCTTTCAACTAAGAATACCAAGAGAACAAAGCAAAATTGGTGATACAAGTAAATTGGAAAATTGTTTAAAATTACATGCTCTATCTGAATCATGAAAGTTTATTTTGGCCTAGACTGTCCCTTTAATAAAAATGTATTTTTTTCTGAAGTATCTTTAAAACACTCTACTGTTTTGTTTTTACTAATTTGATTATATGGCTATTTTTAGCCTGTTCCGTTCCATTCTAGTTTTTATGCTGTCCCCATACAAATTATATCTTATTTTTTAAGAAACACCTCCTGCTACAGCTCCACCTACAAAATGCTGGTGGTCCATCACCCACAGGCTCCCAAAACTCTCCATCCTGTAAAGACTCTGAACAAAGTTGGTAGGTAAGTGGAAAAAAAACGTTTTCAGAGTTAAAATACAAGCAAACCAGGCAAAATAATTAATGAAAGTACATTAAAATGTTTTCCTGCACATAAAACATCTTTTAAACTTTCTACTGTTGTTTTTTTTGTTTAGTTTTTTTTTTATAATTTAACTAATTGTATGGCTGTTCTAACTTGTTCCGTTCCATTCTTGTTTTGCTTCTCATTGAAAAATAACCTACAGTAATGTTTAAATATATGCAGCATCTAAAAGCTCAAAACCAGCTTAGCACAGATGTATAAAATGGCTTAGCAGCAAAGGTGTTAAACTATGGTTGCTCAATGTTGAATATATTACTAAATTGGGGGGGGGGGGGGTATATGAGATAGGCAAAACTATGGTTAGGAATATTGTAGTTAACTACAACTTTTAACTTTGTACTGTAATTTATGTGTCTTGCATTTACTCATGGAAATATAGGTTATGCTTGTTAGCAACACACACAGCTATCAATGTAAAATTTGCCTTAAAATAATCCCATGAATAATCTTGTAGCACTGCCGGAGACTTTTAGGCAATTTTGTCTGAGTGGTGACCTTTACATAATAAGGCCCTTGCTGAGATCAAGGTCCTGTGGGGAATAGACATAAAAAAACTACTCACCCCCTTTAATCCCCTTAAAGGTGGCACTGCTTAATGACTATCTTATTCTCTGTAAATGTTTACCACAGGTTGATAGGAAGAAATAATTTTACTCCCCTACCTACCAACCAGGATTTAGAGTTTGTCCCAACAGGTTGAGGCTGCTTTGCACATTTTTGATAGCCACCATTCTGCTGCTAATATGGAGGCAATAAAAATCGTAAAGATACTAAACCCAATTTTTTTTTCTTTTATGATTCAGTTAGAGCATGTGATTTTAAGCAACTTTCTAATTTACACCTATTATAAATTTTTCTTCGTTCTCTTGGTATCTTTATTTAAAAAGCAGGCATGTAAGCTTAGGAGCCCTCCCATTTTTGGTTCAGCACCTGGGTAACGCTTGCCGATTAGTGGCTAAATGTATTACACGTAGAATTCATGAGTCTATCTAGATAATGTGGAAGGTAAGCCCTAATGCTCAGGCAGCTTTTAAAGTGTATTACCAGGTTCCTATTTTTCTTATGACTATTTCAAAGGTATTTTTTTTCCTTGATCTATAACATTTATGCATAATTTTTGCTTTCCTTTCTTTGTTTTCAGTGCTTACATCTGTACTCGCCTGGGCCAGATACCATTTGGAGGTCTTGAGGGATGCAAGTAGTTTGGTTCCCTCTGTAGACGAAGTTATCACTCGACATTCTGGAACTCCAAGCATTTCTTAGAGCTCTTCAGATCCTTCTCAGCCAAGACTCATCTCCATTTCTGATCAGACATAATTTCAGCAGTTGCTTGAATCAACTGTCAATGGGGGACTAGCATCTTCCTCGTCATGCAAGAAGTGTCTCTCATCCTGTTATTAATAGATAAGGAAAGCTGTTCTCTCTCAACTTCATATTCAAGGAGTGAACAATTGGGAAGCAGACTACTTTAATCTGTTCAGTCAGGAGAATGGGTTCTTCATCAAGACATATTCAACCAGCTTATTCTAAACTGAGTTCTACCATGTACAGAAACACCATTAGAAGAAAATTTGAAGACTCCACCTAGATGTAGTTAAAAAGTCCAATATTTATTGTTCCTAAAAAGTATGCATATCATTTTCAAGTTTTTGTCATACCAACAAATGATCTGACGTGTTTCTGTGCCACCAGGCAAACTTCCTCAGATCTCAAATGTCATCAAATGCTGACTTATAACGGAGAAAGATTAAACAACCATCCAATTGTATGTGGTTCACCTGTCAGTTTAACTCTTAACAGAGTCATAACAGTGCAGTGATTGACCAATCTCTAAGAATAAAACAACTTTATAAACAATTAATTTCAAATACTAGTGTTACTAGATGTCCGGGCACTTAAGTGTTAATGTCCTACATTCTTTCATATTAAATAATTTAAATTACTAAGCTGGAAACATTCTTGTTCTTCAAAATAATAAAAATAAAAAAAATCTTTTAATTCCAAGTCTCCTACTCTAATAAGTAGTACCAACTTAGTGTCAAATGTATAAATGCTACAATGCTCTCTTAACCACATATTTGGGAACAAGAGACTGGGAAGGAAACAAAAATATTTTGTTTCCTTTTGAATCCAAGCAGACCCCAATATATCAAACATAGATAGGTGTTAGAGTATATAATAATACACCTGAGGATATACATACTATAGTAGTCACTATACCAACAAATACAGCAAAATGTGTTATCCGTTTTATTGTATATACTAGAATGATATACAGTATCTAAGCCAAAATATACTTAGAAAAATAGATTCACATCATATCTTTGATTAATAACCTCTGGGTGACGAGTGTTAAGGGTGAAAATCCAATAGATCTCTACAAAATAATAGTTTAGTTCTATCTCCACCTAGGGGGTGCTTCATAATGTGTTCTATTCCCATGAATTAAAAATAATTTAAGCCATATTCATGCTGATGAAAATGTTAAGCTACAGGGGTTTTTGAATTGGGATTTTCTATTGCCAATAGATGTCCCCTTATTCTGTCTTTTAGGGCTCTAGTGGTGACCCCTACATATTGAAGCAAACATAGTTTACACGTTAAGAGATAAATCCCATAGTTTGTGTTACAAGTAATTCTGGTATTAACCATATTTGACAACCCTGCATTAGTAGAGATAAAACTCCTGGGCCCCAATTTATCAAAGGTCTTGCGGACCTGATCCGCAGTGTCGGATCAGTCCGCAAGACCTCGCTGAATGCGGAGAGCAATACGCTCTCCGCATTTAACATTGCACCAGCAGCTCACAAGAGCTGCTGGTGCAACGCCGCCGCCTGCTGACTCGCGGCCAATTGGCCGCCAGCAGGGAGGTGTCAATCAACCCGATCGTATTCGATCGGGTTGATTTCCGGCGATTCCTGTCCGCCTGCTCTTTAGACCGCTGCTTCATAAGTTGTGTTTCTGGCGAGTCTGAAGACTCGCCGGTAACACGGCCCTTCAAGCTCCATACGGAGCTTGATAAATGGGCCTGCTGGACTTACAAACATAGGTACAGCTTTTACAAAATCTATTCCCACATTTGTACAAACCATTTATGTCTCTTAAACAATTAGATTAGTTTCGGTTTTCATAAGTTCTTTTCATTACTCTTTCACCTACTGTTGGGGCCCTCTTTGATACACACTGAATCCAATTTCAATGACCCTTTTGTAATCAGGATCTGCATAAAGTATTGGTAAGTTCTTTTTCACTATCTTACAGATTTTATTGTATAATTTGCTATATCTAGTAACAGAGAAGCATTTAGAACCAGATTTTAATTTTCTATTTCTAAAGTGTATAAGTTCCTCTCTATGTATTCTAACAACTTCATTCTTAACTTTTTATCTACAGTTATTGTCTTATACTCTCTGGATGTGAGTTGTTCCATACATTTTTGTGACTGATTTTGGTTGGTGATATTTTCAGTGCAATTTCTACGTAATCTTATGAATAGGCCCTTGGGAATACTCCTTAATGTGTGTTTAGGGTGACGGGAGTCACCTCTCAATATTGTATTCCTCGCAGTCTCTTTCCTATGTACTTTAGTTTTTATATTAAGGTTTGTTTAATCCACTGAAAGGTCTAGATCTAAAAAATATATTTTTAATTTTTCTGTGTTGTAGGTAAATCTTAGATTAGCTTCATTATCATTCAGATGATCCATAAATTGTTGTAGGCAGCACCCATTGGTATGCTTCTAAATGATAATCAGATCACCAATGTAACTGCCATACAATATTAGATTATCTAAAAAAAATAATGAAGCATTAGAAAATAGATATTGCGTTTCAAAGTACCCCATAAATATATTTTCATAAGAGGGGGGAAATTTATCCCCCATAGCAGTCCCATTTTTTTGCGGGGAGCGTGTCTAGGCAGCGGCCATGAAAGGACGTAATATCTGGGGCTCCTAATGCAATGCACTTAATCCGCTGATTATAGTTGCCATTCTTCAACATCCATAGCTACCACTATCACTCTGGAATAGTATGTGATTCTTCGCACAGATTCTGCAGAGCTTGTGAATGTTAGGCTCAGATCTAGACTGTTGAAGCCTGTGTGGCATCCTTCTACAGGGTTTCACCCCCCCCCCCATGCATCGGGGTAAGCAGCCTTAAGTGGACTGCTCTTCACCATCCATCTACATTAGGCAAAGGACATAAGAGTGTTTTCGTGGAGCCTGGAGGGACATCCTACAACCTTTTCTGACTATGGAGGCTTTAACTAAATGGGAAGCAAGGATGAGGCAGCTCATAGACGACCACTATTCAAACTTAAAGGGACAGTCAAGTCCAAAAAAAACTTTAATTTTTCAAATATGGCATGTAATTTTAAACAACTTTCCAATTTACTTTTATCAACAATTTTGCTTTGTTCTCTTGGTATTCTAGTTGAAAGCAAACCTAGGAAGGTGCATATGATAATTTCTAAGCCCTTGAAGACTGCCTCTATTTTATTTACTTTTCACAGCAGGGGAGAGCAAGCTCATGTAGGCCATATAGATAGCATTGTGATCACGCCCGTGCTTAAGGCAGACACTGCACTAATTGGCTAAAATGCAAGTCAATATCTAAAAGTCATGTGATTAGGGGAGGTCAGAAGATGCTTAGATACAAGTTAGTCACAGAAATAAAAAGTGTATTAATATAACAGTGTTGGTTTTGCAAAACTGGGGAATGGGTAATAAAGGGATTATCTATCTTTTTAAACAACAAAAATTCTGGTGTTGACTGTCCCTAATGACGGAGTTAAGCAGCCTACTACTCAATACACGATACAGAGAAATTATCCACCCTGTAATGGAGGACAATGATTGCAACCCCCAGCCACATGTGACCGGCCCGATCAATGCAGAACTGTACCGCTGCTCTGACTAAGAGTGCCATGTGGACCGCACATGGAAAGAAGGCCAAGCCAGCTTGGTGCAACGGCAGATAAATATGTCTAACACGAGAAGAGTCATTATCCCTACACTCAACACCCATACTGCTGCAGCAGCTAACTATCAGGTATGGAGCGGAGTCTACGCTAGATCTACAACTTTGTCTTTCTTCAATCTCACAGACACGGATGGTTATACCTATCCAATCCCGAATCCAGCTACAGACAAAGAACTTTCCAAATACCCGAGGCGCATAAACCAGTGGCGTCACTAGGGTTGGTGTCACCCAGTGCGGTAAGTTATGGTGTCACCCCCCACCCCCCAGTAATGTTTTTTTTTTTTACTGCAAGAAGAGGATTTCATAGAAAGGCAAACTTCTCCAATGGACAGAAAGCAGACACACAGAGACACAAAAACACAGGCACACACACACATACAAGCACTCAGACATACACACACACTCACTCAGATACACTTAAAAGCACACTTAGATGCACACACAAACACTCAGAAACACACTCAGACACACACACAAAAACACTCAGACATACACACACAAAAAAACTCAGGCACACACACAAAAACACTCAGGCACACACACATAAACACTCAGGCACACACAGAAACACTCAGGCACACACATACACACACACAAACACTCAGACACACACACATACAAAATATGTAAACTGCACTGCATTAATTATAAAGCTCATGCCTAGCTCATGTTCCCTGGTTCTTCAGAGCATCAAATGAAAGATAAACAGTGCACTCTAAAAATAAATCACTAAAGAAAAGGTTTAGGTGCGCAAACTATGAAAATGCTGATCTCTGACTATGTTCCAAGTCTGTCAGTGCACAGCCCCGGGCCTCGTGCCTACCGCTTCTTATGGCCAATCACCTCCACTCTGCCCACTCCCAGATCCCCGCCTGCCCTCCCCCCTTTTCAGTGTGCACTTAGTGTACCGTAACCGTACCGTACCGGTCTGGTGGGCATCATACGTGGCTCCTTCACTTTAGAGACAGTGTCAGACAGTAATGCGGTCAGGTGCCAGGTATCCCCCTCACGATTTCCCGGTTCCCGTTTAGAGAGATAGCACAGCAGTGAATGACTCCACTGCTCCACATGTCACTGAGCAGTGAGCACAGATAGGCAGGCAGATTTAGGCTAGCAGCGCAAATTTGCAAGCCCCACGGCATGCCCACAACATTCATAGGGAAATTGGGCAGGGGAGGAGCAAAGTACAAACAAGCAAAATCAGCCGGGAAAACTATTTGTGGAAATTGCAACGTGGGCTCAAGGGGCAAAAAAATTAAGTGTGTCTACAACTTCCCCAGTCCCACTAATGTTTACAGCTGCTGGCCCCTCTAATAACAAAATATGTACATCTCTGCACCCCCCTAGTGACGCCACTGGCATAAACAACTGGCAACATTTAGAATCTAACGTATTAATATGGCGGCATTACCGCCTGGAACTTAATGCCCTATTTAGGGCTCCATGGGCCTTGAGACTCGGAGTTGGTTAAAGATAAAATCCAGGTCTAGGACTCCCCTTACGCAAGTTGTTATGCCGGAGCAGAGACACTTTTATCTGGTAGAGCTATAATTACCTTACAAATTATTGAGGCAGGGGGTCTTGGAGATGTTAATCTAAATATGTAATTTTATTTCATTCTTAACCCTCTAGTTTGTATTCTGGTTTCTATATTTTTCAATAGCACTTGTATAAGACGTTCATGTTAGTTGTTTCAATTATATCTGTTACGATGCCTTAAACCTATATGTGAGACAGCATTGACACAGGTTAAGGTGCTAAGAAGTAAATGTTAAATGTATTTGCTATATCTGTTGTGATCCTTAAATGTTTTAGGCCGTACAGCCTCTATATCATAGCTGACTACATACTAAGTCTTAGACATATTTGTATACTCCAGATTATCAGGTATTTATATTGACAGTTAAGCACGTATTCATATTTCAATAATTTTATACCATAACATAAGCGAGCTGGCATATCCAGGAAAGTTAGTTAGAATTTCTGTGACAAATTACACAAGCTTCACTGACCTGTCTTTGCCTATGATCTATCTCAAAACACATTTTATTCTCTAGGCTTATGTTGCTACTTTTCTTTCTGTTGAATCCTTTTGCTTGGTTTAAATCATGTATAGGGGACCCAACTAGTGATACACACTAATAGACATCCAAGTAGCACTTAGAGTATCACATGCAATATCTAGTATGGGTGAATAACTGCTGAGCACTCATTGCGAACCTTGTCTAATACGCTCTTATTACTGATGGTGTCTCCAACGTTTTGTCATTAGGCCGCCTCGCTGTCAGCGGCCAAGACAGTGGGGCATGCTGATTTGGGCAATATAACAGATGGGGAATATACTAATTACCAGTAGATAATTTTGTATACTGATAGCTCACCAACACACTGGTGGCTTAAGGGTATGTAACCTATATGTCCCAAGTAGCTATCGTAAGCTCTTGTAATTTCAGTTCCAGAGGTAGATCAGCTAGATGATTGAACATATAACCCAAACATGCTGACACTCCAATCACTCTAGGGATCCATGAATTCCGCACTAGGAGACATCCTAGATCATTACCACTTCAGGCAGCGAATTCACCTACTACCCAACATACTCCTCTCACATTCCCTCACCTAGGACTCTATTTTAGCTAAGTCTCTGAGGAGAGCGATCTGGCTCAGCTCATTACATTGGGACTCAACATTACAGAAACTGAGCATACTGATTAATAGGCTGTCTTCATCCTCAATATTCTGACATAGAACCATGCTTCACTTCTTCTTCTATATATCTCCGCTTCACACCACTCCACACTGATCTATTAGTCGCCTCTCAACCTGGTGCTGAAAAATGTATGTAGATATGTTCTGTTGCCAAATCATTATAAGGGATGGTGCTCTCAGAAAAGACATTACCTTTTATATTTTGTTATGCTATATTATTCTACCCATATATTCTTACTGAGGGTCCAAGAGTGGACAAACACCCTCCGGCAACTGTAATTTGCAATAGTATTGAAACTCCAAGAGGCCCATTTATCAAGCTCCGTATGGAGCTTGAAGGGCCGTGTTTCTGGCAAGTCTTCAGACTCGCCAGAAACAGCAGTAATGAAGCAGCGGTCTAAAGACCGCTGCTCCATAACCCTGTCCGCCTGCTCTGATGAGGCGTACAGGAATCGCCGCAACTCAACCCGATCGAATACGATCGGGTTGATTGACACCTCCCTACTGGCGGCCGATTGGCCGTATTCAGCTGCTGGTGCAATGCTGAATACGGAGAGTAGACATGTGCATGGCGAAAAAATTTGGTTCGGTTCGGATCGATTCGGATTTTTTCGAATTTCGGTTCGGAGCGATTCAAATTCGGAAAAATTTGAATCGATTCGGTTTGGATTTGTTTCAGATTAATTCGGATTCGAATAAATTCGGTTCGGATTTGTTTCGGATTCATTCAGATTTGAATAAATTTGGCTGGATTCGGTTTGATTCGGTTTGGTTCGGAAATTCTGAATTTCGGTAAGTGTTAGGTGGGATTAGACTAGTATTATGTACTGTACATCAGGTGTAACTCATAGCAGAGTGATATAACCTAATATACTGTACAATACTAGTGTAATCCATGGCCATCCGAATAAATCTCTGAATTTGCCGAATTTTCCGAATTTCCGAATCGAACCGAACCGAATCGCACATGTCTAACGGAGAGCATATTGCTCTCCGCATTCAGCGAGGTCTTGCGGACCTGATCCGCACTGTCGGATTAGGTCCGCAAGACCTTTCATAATTCGGCCTCCAAGAGTGGCTTTTGTCTGACTAAGAAGGTAAAAGTTTAATAAAAAAAAAAAGAGGTTTCAAATTCTAAAGGTTATAGATAGATGATAGCATGATCATATTTGTTATGTTTTCTTTCTCTTTCTTTTTATTTATGCAGCTCAAATGTTTACATAAATCTGATTACCATTATTATTACCTGGTACTAACATTGCTTCTTCTATGGTTTGTTGTAATACCTAAGAGCTGTAATACTTCTGTATCTTGACCCTGACTATCTGTTATGTCGTTGCTTGAACCTTAATAAAAAAATAAAATAAAAAAAACATAAAAAAGTTATGTATTGGTAAAAATGATGTGTACAATGAAACTTATTATAAACTCCTGTGTATATTGTGTATATCTTCCAAGCATTTAATTTACTGCTATAAATTTGCCTGTTTGCGGAAGCGCAATTATTAACCAGCCTTTAAAAGTAGCTAGTTATTGCTTCTGCATACTTACTGTAGCAATTAGCTCCCAGAAAATTAACCAGATATCAGATCTCTGGTTAATTTTCTAAAAGTGCCCCAAAAGCTCTCAAAATAGAGGGCAATATAGTGTTTTTATTTAAAAAAATCTAGCATTTTTTTTAATAAAAAAAAAACAAACTGCACCAGGCAGTTTTAGGGCTTTAAAGTTGGTGGGAGTGTGGTGTTAGAAAAAAAAAAAAAAAACGGCACTGAAAAGTGTCTTTACATTGCGGCATATGGGTGCTCTGTGTTCCCAGTAAATATATATGTATATGATTAGATACAAAAATATTAATGTGTTAATATGTGTATATTCACATATTAACACACATATATATGTATAAAATCATATATATTTATAAATGCTGCCCATCGCTGCACAATTTAGCCTTTCGCTGCATGAGGTTCTGATGCCATCTCTGCAGGATCAGAACTAGGCACCCTTTGGAGCCTATAGAAGCCCGCTCTCGTTAGCGCAATGCTTCCGTGCAATGTGAACGCTATGAGATCAGTATCTACTTCCTGGGCTTTCAAGGATGGTGCCTCCTTGGAACAGATTTGCAAGGTGGCAACTTGGTCTTCCCTTCCCTTTTTTCCAAATGTTATCATTTTGACACTTATGCTTCTTCTAATGCAGCTTATTGCAGGAAAGTCCTTCAGGCGACAGTGTCCGGAATATAGTAACTGCCTACTTTTTGTCCCACCCGGGACACTGAACCCAAATTTTTATTTCGTAATTCAGAGAGAGCATGCAATTTTAAGCAATTTTCTAATTTACTCCTATTATCAATTTTTCTTTGTTCTCTTGCTATCGTTATTTGAAAAAGAAGGCATATAAGCTAAGGAGGCAGACAATTTTTGGTTTAGACCCTGGACAGCAGTTGTTTATTGGTGGGTGAATTTATCCACCAATCAGCAAGAACAACCCAGGTTGTTCACTAAAAATAGGCCGGCATCTAAAGTTACATTCTTGCTTTTCAAATAAAGATACCAAAAGAATGAGGAAAATGTGATAATAGGAGTAAATTACAAAGTCGCTTAAAATTGCATGCTCTATTTAAATCACAAAAGAAAAAATTTGGGTTTAGTGTCCCTTTAACAGTCATGGACTCTCAGCTTGGGTATTGTATCCCACGTGTTGTGAAGCTATGGACTCTCATTAGCTAAGAATTTATACTTACTGATAAATTTATTTTCTTTCAGGCTGATGAGAGTCCATAGCCCTCAGTCTATTTTTTATATGGGTAAGCGTTCTCATTCACACCGCGTAACCCTGCTTTCTGTCTTTCTTACCTTTTTTTCTGTCTCTCTCCTCTGCTCGGCTATACGTAAACTGGAGAGGGAGAGGTAGTGGGATGCAATAAAGCTCTGGGAGGGTTCTTGACCTCCTCCTGATAGGCTGGAATATATCCCACATGTTATGGACGCTCATCAGCACAAAGGAAATACATTTGGTAAGTAAAAATTCTGTTTGTCTTTTTTCTTTTTTTGGCTTCCTGGTGCCTAATGAATAAAAAAAAATGCCAATTTCAGACAGACCATGCGACAACCAGAGAATCAAATGCCAACTCCATGAAAAGGTTCTTCTCTTTTTAATAAAGGGCCATATGCCCCTTTAAGTTATCCAGGGGCTGAGTTAAAAGCTTTTTTGCTTCCTATCCCCAAGAAAGGTGTTTGCCTCAATATGCTCCCCCATTTGAATGCCCATAGGTATTGATGTGGGTATTTATACACAGCAGAAGAACTTTAAAAGACCATTAAATACAGTAGAGTTGCATAATTAGCACGTGCATAATACAACACAATACAATAGCACTAAATTTCAAATAACCAGTAGATTTTTTTCTGTTAAATTTATTTTCCCGCCATTTTCCCTGCCCCCTGTATGATGTGACACTTATTAGCCAATCACAAGCTAGTATACATAAACACTGTGAACTTGTACACATGTTCAATAGGAGCGGATGACTCAGAAGGTGTGCATATAAAAAGACTATGAAGAATTTGAGAATTAAAGGGCCACTAAACCCAAAATCTTTCTTTCATGATTCAGATAGAGAATAGAAATTTAAACAACATTACAATTTACTTCCATTGTTTATTTTTTTCATTTTTTAAATATCCTTAGTTGAAGAAAAATCAATGCACATGGTGAGCCAATCACACGATGCTTCTATGTGCAGCAACCAATCAGCAGCTAGTGAGCATATCTAGATATGCTTTTCATCAAAGCATATCAAGAGAATAAAACAAATTAGATATTATAAGTAAATTAGAAAGATGTTTAAAATTGCATTCTCTTTCTAAATCATAAAAGAAAAAATGTGGGTGGCATGTCCCTTTAAAGTAATTTGGAAAGTCTCTTAAATCGTCATGCTCTTTCTGAATTATGAAAGTTTAATATTGACGTTAGTGTCCCTTTAATGAAAATGTAGTTGTTCATACAACTTGATTGTTTTATGCACTGATAAATATTTTCTTTTTCTTTTTTTTAAACATGACGTTTTTTTTTCTTCCTGTTTTACAATCGACTGATACGCTGTGGAATTGTGTGCATGACTGACCACATTCACAGACTGTTGTTCCTTTTTTCTTTTAATAGTTCTAATGTGTTTCTTTCTTGGAAACCACTTGTTTTGCAGTCTATTAATAAGTCATAAAATACAAAGCTCCCACGCTAACACTGCTCAACTTCTGAGTCGGGAAGCTTGCGTGTTACAAGTTGAAAGTAAATATTTATTGCTTGAGTGCTAACCCGACATGTGCAAAGAGCAGAAATTAGAATATTGCAATTGTTTTAGCGTACTCTTCAATTGACTTCAATGGAGCAAGAAAAAAACAACAAACACTCATACTCGCTCGTTACCATGAATCGCCATAAGCCCCCTACTCTAATAACCCCTAAACCATGGCATAGCCCATTGCAAAGTCCCCAGTACACTATTTACCCCTAAACAGCCACCCCCCATGGCAAAGTAACCCACTTCACTATTAACCCTTAAAGCTCCACATCCCCATTGCAAAATAATCCACTACACTATTAACCTCTAAACTGCCACACCCTTCATTGCAAAGTAACCCACTAACATCAAAACCCCCTAACCTAAACAAATTACAATACTGTACTTATAAAACCCCACCATTACTTAAAAATAAAAAATCTTACCATTACTTAAAAATAAAAAATAAAACTACTATTACAAAAAATAACAAATTACCAAAAATAAAAAAAGTTATGCCTATTCTAAAACCCCACTAAAAAAAAAAAAAAACACCCCCAAAATAAAAAACATATACTAACAACGTATTTATCTTTTGGGTTTAGTTTAATTTTTTTTTTTCCTGGGCAGCAAAAGAGCTAAATGCAATTTTAATGGCAATGCCCAGCCAAATGCCCTTTTCAGGGCACTTTTTAGAGTATTTTTTTGTAAGAGTCTGTTTTGGGGTAACCTAGGGGGTGTTATGTTAGGGGGCTTAGATGTTAGTGGATTACTTTGTGTAAATAGTGTAGGGGGTTACTTTGAGATGGGGTGTGTGGGGGTTTAGGGGTTAATAGTGTAGTAGATTTCTTTGTTATGGGGGTGTGGCAGTTTAGGGGTTATTAGTGTAGTTTAAGGCAACTGTTTCCTCAAGACAAACTCTTTACACAACCTTTAAGGTCACGTAAAAAAGTTTGAGCAGTAAATGCGATTGCATTTGAGCGATCGCATTTATTTTCAACTTGTAATACAAGTGTACATCACCTTTTATCGCCGCCCATAGAAAATTTAGGGGGCGTAAATGACTGCAATTTCGCAATTGTGTTTACGTTCCTTGCGCTAACGATAGTGCTCAACTCGTAATCTGGTCCAAAGTAGGACAAAATGGTTTAAAGGGACAGTCTACTTCAGAATTTGTATTGTTTAAAAGGATAGATAATCCCTTTATTACCCATTCCCCAGTTTTACATAACCAACGCAGTTATATTAAAGTGAATGTAAATTTTGATGCTAAAGTGCCCGGTTTTTAAAACTTTGATTAAAAACAGGGGCACTTTAATTCATCAATATATTCATTTCACTCCTGTTGTGAAAATAAACTTACTTTTTAATCTTCACAGCAGCTCCAGATTCCTCCACCTGTTTCAAAGCCTCTTCCTGGGTCTAAAATGAGGTATCTGGCTTCCTCCAATCACAGCAGTGAATCAGACACTGAATCCCCCGGGGGGGAATCTGTGATTGGAGGATGACCTATCAATCATTTCTGACATCAGAAATGGCTTGTGAGACCGGAGGAAGCAGCAGCTGCTGTGAAGTTTAAAAGGTAAGTTTTTTGTCACAACAGGAGTGAAATGTAAATTTTGATGAATTAAAGTGCCCCTGTTGTTAATCAAAGTTTTAAAAACCGGGCACTTAAAGGGACATGCCACCCACATTTTTTCTTTTATGATTTAGAAAGAGAATGCAATTTTAAACATCTTTCTAATTTACTTATATTATCTAATTTGTTTTATTCTCTTGATATTCTTTGATGAAAAGCATATCTAGATATGCTCACCAGCTGTTGATTGGTTGCTGAACATAGAAGCATTGTGTGATTGGCTCACCATGTGCATCGTTTTTTCTTCAACTAAGGATATTTAAAAAATGAAGCAAAATAAATAATGGAAGTAAATTGTAATGTTTAAATTTCTATTCTCTATCTGAATCATGAAAGAAAGATTTTGGGTTTAGTGGCCCTTTAAACATCAAAATTTACATTCACTTTAATATACTTTTTACCTCTGTGATTACCTTGTATCTAAGCCTCTGCAGACTGCCCCCTTATTTCTAGTCTTTTGACAGACTTGCATTTTAGCCGATCAGTGCCCTCTCATAAGTAACTCCACGGGCGTGAGCACAATGTTATCTGTATGACACACATGAACTAACGCCCTCTAGCTGTGAAAAACTGTCATATGCATTCAGATAATAGGCGGCCTTCAAGGACTTATAAATTACCATATGAGCCTACCTATGTTTAAGTTTCAACTAAGAAAACCAAGAGAACAAAGCACATTTGATGATAAAGGTATAATGGAAAGTTGTTTAAAATTACGTGCCCTATCTGAATCATGAAAGTTTAATTTTTTTCTTTCAATGTTCAAGTCCATTTTTAAATAAACTAACACTTCAAAATGAATTGGTTTTGGTAGCAGTTTGGCTCATCCTATAATCTATCAAATACCCACAAAAGAAATGTCTCTTTGTCGTTTTCAGCAAGGATACATTTTTATTAACATTCTGCTCACTTTGGCAGAATGGGCCAATGGTTTTCATCCTTAAAGGGATACTGAACCCAAATTTTTTCTTTTGTGATTCAGATAGAGCATGCAATTTTAAGCAACTTTCTAATTTACTCCTATTAGCAAATGTTCTTCATTCTCTTGGTATCTTTATTTGAAATGCAAGAATGTAAGTTTAGATGCCAGCCCATTTTGGTGAACAACCTGGGTTGTTCTTGCTGATTGGTGGATACATCCATCCACCAATAAACAAGTGCTGTCCAAGGTTCTGGACTTTCTTTTTCAAATAAAGATAGCAAGAGAACAAAGAAAAATTGATAATAGGAGTAAATTAGAAAGTTGCTTAGAATTGCATGCTCTATCTGAATCACGAAAAAAAAAATGGGTTCAGTGTCCCTTTAATTGCTTCCAAAATACACTAAAATTAGGATGTTTTGAGGTTTGAGGCTCCTTTTTAAAGGGACAGTAAAATAAAAAAAAAATTGTTCATGATTTAAATAGGGCATGCAATTTTAAACAACTTTCCAATTTACTTTTATTACCAATTTTGCTTTGTTCTCTTGGTATTCTTAGTTGAAAGCTAAATCTAGGAGGTTCATGTGTTAATTTCTTAGACCTTGAAGACTGCCTCTAATCTGAAAGCATTTTGACAGTTTTTCACCACTAGAGGGCGTTAGGTCATGTGTTTCATATAGATAACATTGAGCTCAGGCACGTGAAGCTCCTAGGAGTCAGCACTGATTGGCTAAAAATGCAAGTCTGTCAAAAGAACTGAAATAAGGGGGCAGTTTGCAGAGGCATAGATACAAGGTAATCACAGAGGTAAAAAGTATATTATTATAACTGTGTTGGTTATGCAAAATTGGGGAGTGGGTAATAAAGGGATTATCTACCTTTTTAAACAACAAAAATTCTGGTGTTTACTGTCCCTTTAAGTTTAACGTTTTATCCTTTCAAATTTATTTTATTACTCTTTTTTTTTTTTTTTACTAGTACACAGATTAGATTTACTGTACATGGTCATTTTGGCTGTCCTAACTTGTCACAAAAGTCCATTATTTTAACTCATTTTCCTTTGTGCACTGACATCCAATAAAAAACAAACAAATTGATTTTTACATAACTGCATAAAAAACAGAATTTATGTTTACCTGATAAATTACTTTCTCCAACGGTGTGTCCGGTCCACGGCGTCATCCTTACTTGTGGGATATTCTCTTCCCCAACAGGAAATGGCAAAGAGCCCAGCAAAGCTGGTCACATGATCCCTCCTAGGCTCCGCCTACCCCAGTCATTCGACCGACGTTAAGGAGGAATATTTGCATAGGAGAAACCATATGGTACCGTGGTGACTGTAGTTAAAGAAAATAAATTATCAGACCTGATTAAAAAAACCAGGGCGGGCCGTGGACCGGACACACCGTTGGAGAAAGTAATTTATCAGGTAAACATAAATTCTGTTTTCTCCAACATAGGTGTGTCCGGTCCACGGCGTCATCCTTACTTGTGGGAACCAATACCAAAGCTTTAGGACACGGATGAAGGGAGGGAGCAAATCAGGTCACCTAAATGGAAGGCACCACGGTTTGCAAAACCTTTCTCCCAAAAATAGCCTCAGAAGAAGCAAAAGTATCAAACTTGTAAAATTTGGTAAAAGTGTGCAGTGAAGACCAAGTCGCTGCCCTACATATCTGATCAACAGAAGCCTCGTTCTTGAAGGCCCATGTGGAAGCCACAGCCCTAGTGGAATGAGCTGTGATTCTTTCGGGAGGCTGCCGTCCGGCAGTCTCGTAAGCCAATCTGATGATGCTTTTAATCCAAAAAGAGAGAGAGGTAGAAGTTGCTTTTTGACCTCTCCTTTTACCGGAATAAACAACAAACAAGGAAGATGTTTGTCTAAAATCCTTTGTAGCTTCTAAATAGAATTTTAGAGCGCGAACAACATCCAAATTGTGCAACAAACGTTCCTTCTTTGAAACTGGTTTCGGACACAGAGAAGGTACGATAATCTCCTGGTTAATGTTTTTGTTAGAAACAACTTTTGGAAGAAAACCAGGTTTAGTACGTAAAACCACCTTATCTGCATGGAACACCAGATAAGGAGGAGAACACTGCAGAGCAGATAATTCTGAAACTCTTCTAGCAGAAGAAATTGCAACTAAAAACAAAACTTTCCAAGATAATAACTTAATATCAACGGAATGTAAGGGTTCAAACGGAACCCCCTGAAGAACTGAAAGAACTAAATTGAGACTCCAAGGAGGAGTCAAAGGTTTGTAAACAGGCTTAATTCTAACCAGAGCCTGAACAAAGGCTTGAACATCTGGCACAGCTGTCAGCTTTTTGTGAAGTAACACAGACAAGGCAGAAATCTGTCCCTTCAGGGAACTTGCAGATAATCCTTTTTCCAATCCTTCTTGAAGGAAGGATAGAATCTTAGGAATCTTAACCTTGTCCCAAGGGAATCCTTTAGATTCACACCAACAGATATATTTTTTCCAAATTTTGTGGTAAATCTTTCTAGTTACAGGCTTTCTGGCCTGAACAAGAGTATCGATAACAGAATCTGAGAACCCTCGCTTCGATAAGATCAAGCGTTCAATCTCCAAGCAGTCAGCTGGAGTGAAACCAGGTTCGGATGTTCGAACGGACCCTGAACAAGAAGGTCTCGTCTCAAAGGTAGCTTCCAAGGTGGAGCCGATGACATATTCACCAGATCTGCATACCAAGTCCTGCGTGGCCACGCAGGAGCTATCAAGATCACCGACGCCCTCTCCTGATTGATCCTGGCTACCAGCCTGGGGATGAGAGGAAACGGCGGGAACACATAAGCTAGTTTGAAGGTCCAAGGTGCTACTAGTGCATCCACTAGAGCCGCCTTGGGATCCCTGGATCTGGACCCGTAGCAAGGAACTTTGAAGTTCTGACAAGAGGCCATCAGATCCATGTCTGGAATTCCCCACAGCTGAGTGACTTGGGCAAAGATTTCCGGATGGAGTTCCCACTCCCCCGGATGCAATGTCTGACGACTCAGAAAATCCGCTTCCCAATTTTCCACTCCTGGGATGTGGATAGCGGACAGGTGGCAGGAGTGAGACTCCGCCCATAGAATGATTTTGGTCACTTCTTCCATCGCTAGGGAACTCCTTGTTCCCCCCTGATGGTTGATGTACGCAACAGTTGTCATGTTGTCTGATTGAAACCGTATGAACTTGGCCCTCGCTAGCTGAGGCCAAGCCTTGAGAGCATTGAATATCGCTCTCAGTTCCAGAATATTTATCGGTAGAAGAGATTCTTCCCGAGACCAAAGACCCTGAGCTTTCAGGGATCCCCAGACCGCGCCCCAGCCCATCAGACTGGCGTCGGTCGTGACAATGACCCACTCTGGTCTGCGGAATGTCATCCCTTGTGACAGGTTGTCCAGGGACAGCCACCAACAGAGTGAGTCTCTGGTCCTCTGATTTACTTGTATCTTCGGAGACAAGTCTGTATAATCCCCATTCCACTGACTGAGCATGCACAGTTGTAATGGTCTTAGATGAATGCGCGCAAAAGGAACTATGTCCATTGCCGCTACCATCAACCCGATCACTTCCATGCACTGAGCTATGGAAGGAAGAGGAACGGAATGAAGTATCCGACAAGAGTCTAGAAGCTTTGTTTTTCTGGCCTCTGTCAGAAATATCCTCATTTCTAAGGAGTCTATTATTGTTCCCAAGAAGGGAACCCTTGTTGACGGAGATAGAGAACTCTTTTCCACGTTCACTTTCCATCCGTGAGATCTGAGAAAGGCCAGGACTATGTCCGTGTGAGCCTTTGCTTGAGGAAGGGACGACGCTTGAATCAGAATGTCGTCCAAATAAGGTACTACAGCAATGCCCCTTGGTCTTAGCACAGCTAGAAGGGACCCTAGTACCTTTGTGAAAATCCTTGGAGCAGTGGCTAATCCGAAAGGAAGCGCCACGAACTGGTAATGCTTGTCCAGGAATGCGAACCTTAGGAACCGATGATGTTCCTTGTGGATAGGAATATGTAGATACGCATCCTTTAAATCCACCGTGGTCATGAATTGACCTTCCTGGATGGAAGGAAGAATAGTTCGAATGGTTTCCATCTTGAACGATGGAACCTTGAGAAACTTGTTTAAGATCTTGAGATCTAAGATTGGTCTGAACGTTCCCTCTTTTTTGGGAACTATGAACAGATTGGAGTAGAACCCCATCCCTTGTTCTCTTAATGGAACAGGATGAATCACTCCCATTTTTAACAGGTCTTCTACACAATGTAAGAATGCCTGTCTTTTTATGTGGTCTGAAGACAACTGAGACCTGTGGAACCTCCCCCTTGGGGGAAGCCCCTTGAATTCCAGAAGATAACCTTGGGAGACTATTTCTAGCGCCCAAGGATCCAGAACATCTCTTGCCCAAGCCTGAGCGAAGAGAGAGAGTCTGCCCCCCACCAGATCCGGTCCCGGATCGGGGACCAACATTTCATGCTGTCTTGGTAGCAGTGGCAGGTTTCTTGGCCTGCTTTCCCTTGTTCCAGCCTTGCATTGGTCTCCAAGCTGGCTTGGCTTGAGAAGTATTACCCTCTTGCTTAGAGGACGTAGCACTTTGGGCTGGTCCGTTTCTACGAAAGGGACGAAAATTAGGTTTATTTTTTGCCTTGAAAGGCCGATCCTGAGGAAGGGCGTGGCCCTTACCCCCAGTGATATCAGAGATAATCTCTTTCAAGTCAGGGCCAAACAGCGTTTTCCCCTTGAAAGGAATGTTAAGTAGCTTGTTCTTGGAAGACGCATCAGCCGACCAAGATTTCAACCAAAGCGCTCTGCGCGCCACAATAGCAAACCCAGAATTCTTAGCCGCTAACCTAGCCAATTGCAAAGTGGCGTCTAGGGTAAAAGAATTAGCCAATTTGAGAGCATTGATTCTGTCCATAATCTCCTCATAAGGAGGAGAATCACTATCGACCGCCTTTATCAGCTCATCGAACCAGAAACATGCGGCTGTAGCGACAGGGACAACGCATGAAATTGGTTGTAGAAGGTAACCCTGCTGAACAAACATCTTTTTAAGCAAACCTTCTAATTTTTTATCCATAGGATCTTTGAAAGCACAACTATCCTCTATGGGTATAGTGGTGCGTTTGTTTAAAGTGGAAACCGCTCCCTCGACCTTGGGGACTGTCTGCCATAAGTCCTTTCTGGGGTCGACCATAGGAAACAATTTTTTAAATATGGGGGGAGGGACGAAAGGAATACCGGGCCTTTCCCATTCTTTATTAACAATGTCCGCCACCCGCTTGGGTATAGGAAAAGCTTCTGGGAGCCCCGGCACCTCTAGGAACTTGTCCATTTTACATAGTTTCTCTGGGATGACCAACTTGTCACAATCATCCAGAGTGGATAATACCTCCTTAAGCAGAATGCGGAGATGTTCCAACTTAAATTTAAATGTAATCACATCAGGTTCAGCATGTTGAGAAATGTTCCCTGAATCAGTAATTTCTCCCTCAGACAAAACCTCCCTGGCCCCATCAGACTGGGTTAGGGGCCCTTCAGAAACATTATTATCAGCGTCGTCATGCTCTTCAGTATCTAAAACAGAGCAGTCGCGCTTACGCTGATAAGTGTTCATTTTGGCTAAAATGTTTTTGACAGAATTATCCATTACAGCCGTTAATTGTTGCATAGTAAGGAGTATTGGCGCGCTAGATGTACTAGGGGCCTCCTGAGTGGGCAAGACTCGTGTAGACGAAGGAGGGAATGATGCAGTACCATGCTTACTCCCCTCACTTGAGGAATCATCTTGGGCATCATTGTCATTGTCACATAAATCACATTTATTTAAATGAATAGGAATTCTGGCTTCCCCACATTCAGAACACAGTCTATCTGGTAGTTCAGACATGTTAAACAGGCATAAACTTGATAACAAAGTACAAAAAACGTTTTAAAATAAAACCGTTACTGTCACTTTAAATTTTAAACTGAACACACTTTATTACTGCAATTGCGAAAAAACATGAAGGAATTGTTCAAAATTCACCAAATTTTCACCACAGTGTCTTAAAGCCTTAAAAGTATTGCACACCAAATTTGGAAGCTTTAACCCTTAAAATAACGGAACCGGAGCCGTTTTGAACTTTAACCCCTTTACAGTCCCTGGTATCTGCTTTGCTGAGACCCAACCAAGCCCAAAGGGGAATACGATACCAAATGACGCCTTCAGAAAGTCTTTTCTAAGTATCAGAGCTCCTCTCACATGCGACTGCATGCCATGCCTCTCAAAAACAAGTGCGCAACACCGGCGCGAAAATGAGGCTCTGCCTATGCTTTGGGAAAGCCCCTAAAGAATAAGGTGTCTAAAACAGTGCCTGCCGATATTATTATATCAAAATACCCAAATAAAATGATTCCTCAAGGCTAAATATGTGTTAATAATGAATCGATTTAGCCCAGAAAAAGTCTACAGTCTTAATAAGCCCTTGTGAAGCCCTTATTTACGATCGTAATAAACATGGCTTACCGGATCCCATAGGGAAAATGACAGCTTCCAGCATTACATCGTCTTGTTAGAATGTGTCATACCTCAAGCAGCAAGAGACTGCTCACTGTTCCCCCAACTGAAGTTAATTGCTCTCAACAGTCCTGTGTGGAACAGCCATGGATTTTAGTGACGGTTGCTAAAATCATTTTCCTCATACAAACAGAAATCTTCATCTCTTTTCTGTTTCTGAGTAAATAGTACATACCAGCACTATTTCAAAATAACAAACTCTTGATTGAATAATAAAAACTACAGTTAAACACTAAAAAACTCTAAGCCATCTCCGTGGAGATGTTGCCTGTACAACGGCAAAGAGAATGACTGGGGTAGGCGGAGCCTAGGAGGGATCATGTGACCAGCTTTGCTGGGCTCTTTGCCATTTCCTGTTGGGGAAGAGAATATCCCACAAGTAAGGATGACGCCGTGGACCGGACACACCTATGTTGGAGAAATATATATTTTTTAAATTGAGTGAGGAAAACTATGTTTTTCTTTCACAATTGTGAAACATATTTTTTAGCACTGTTAATATGAAATAATTTATACTGTGGCCCAATTATTACCTGAATTACCAAATAAATATAATATGAGACCACTCAGAAGAGATGAGACCAACATTTATATCCTTAAAGTGTAATTTTGATCACCTAGTATCATTTGTTGATCTCATCTTGTGTTGATATCAGGGATCATAGATCCTTGTTGCTCTGAGCTAATACAATTATTGGAGATATCCAAATAAATGGCATGAATGGGTGAGTGTAAAATTTATTTTTTTAATTTCTATATAGGAACATTTTTTTGTAAATCTTTTGTATAGAGGTTTTGTTTAATTATTTTATATATATCATTTTACACTAAGTGAGTTTGAATAAAATGATGCATACATTTTTAAAATTAATTGTCACCTCTTTATTAAACCTTGATTTGTGTTTAAAATGTTTAGATAATTGATAACTATGCTTTGGGTTCCTTCCTATATACACTATATAGCTAAAGGTATGTTGGCCTCTAACTATCAAGACTATATGGGTTTGTTTGACATCCGATTCCAAAACCATGGGCATTAATATGAAATTGCCCCTTCCCGCTTTGAGGCGATAACAGCTGCAACTCTGTTGTTTGGAAGTGTGTCTGAGGGAATTTGTGCCATTCAGCCAAAAGGCATTTGTAAGGTCAGGCACTGATAGTGGAGGATAAGGTCTGGTTCGTAATTGGCGTTCCTATTCATTCCAAGGGGTCAATTTATTAAATGCTAGGCGGACATGATTCGCTCTTGTGAAATGCTTGTACAATTCCACCCCCTGCACATTCGCGGCCAATTCGCCACTAGCAGGGGGTGTCAATGATGATGATTGCAGTCCGCCGTCTAAAAGGTGGCGGACAAGTTAAGGAGAAGCGGTCTAGCGACCGCTGCTTCTTGACTTCTGTTTCCGGTGAGCTGAAAAATATGGGTGCAAAAAGCAGCATCCGCTGCTTGTTAAATCTACACCCAAAGGTAGCCAGTGGGGTTGATGTCACGGCTCTGTGAAAGCTACTTTAGTTGCTCCACACCAGACTTGTCAAACCATGTCTTTATGGAGCTCATTATGTGCACAGGGGAACTCTATGGATTCTCGTAGGTAGCATTCACCTTGCATCCACCACACCCAGATGTTTCCTTCAGACTGAAAGTGAAGCAGGATTCATCACTCCAGAAAACATTTCCAGTGCTGCAGAGTCCAGTGGTGGGGTGTTTTACACCACTCCAGCTGTCACTTGACATTGGTTGCGTTCAGCTGCTCAGTCATGAAACTCTTTGTGCTGATGTAGCTTCTAGAAGCAGTGTGGAAGTCGATAGTTATTGGTGCAAGAGATGATAGGGGATTTTTACTTGCTACGCACTCCAGCACTCTGTGCCCCAATCTATTAGTTTGTATGGTCTACCACTTTGTAGCTGGGCTGTTTTTGCTCCTAGACACTTCCACTACACAATAATAGCATTTACAGTTGACCGGGACAGATCTATTGAGACAGAAATTCCATAAACTGACTTGTGGCAAAGATGACATTCTATGACAGCGCCACTTTTAAAGTCATTGCGCTCTTCAGTACGACCCATTTACTGCCATTGTTTATCTATGGAGATTCCATGGCTATGTGCTGGATTATTGTGGACTGGTTACATTTTTCCATCTTGATTGAAACTGAGACTTCACATCTGATAATAAGAGAGCTATTTTCTTTATACACATGCTTAATTGTGGTTTATTCTTGCATGATTCAGCTATTTTCCTGTTTAGTAACTGATGGCAAATTTATTTTTTCTTAACACTTTTTGTTTAATGTGGTTTTTACAGTCTATCCACAGGTTACACCTTATACAGTATATAACTAGAGAATATTACATACACTATTAATCTGATTGCTCACTTGATAGCGGTTAAGACATGTAAATACATTTATTCAAATTGATCTCTTATTGGCCAGGAGATATGATTGCATCCCATTCCAGCCCATCAGATTTCCATATGAACAATTTGTTTAGATGCTTGAGCGATTGACTGATTGATTAATATGTTTTCTCTTGTAAGGTGTATCCAGTCCACGGATTCATCCTTTACTTGTGGGATATTCTCCTTCCCTACAGGAAGTGGCAAAGAGAGCACTCAGCAGAGCTGTCCATATAGCTCCCCCTCTAGCTCCACCCCCCAGTCATTCTCTTTGCCGGCTCTAAGCACTAGGGTCTCTCTACGGGAGGGTAAAGTGAATGTGGTGTTAGAATTGTAGTTTTTATTATCTTCAATCGAAAGTTTGTTATTTTAAATGGTACCGGTTTGTACTATTTACTCTCTAGCAGAAAAGGGATGAAGATTTCTGCTGAGAGGAAAATGATTTTAGCATGTTGTAACTAAAATCCACTGCTGTTCCCACACAGGACTGAGGAGTACCAGAAAACTTCAGTTGGGGGGAACAGTTTGCAGGGGAACTGCAATAAGGTATGTTCAGTAATTTATTTCTAGACAAGACTGAGATAATGCTAGAAGAGACTGACAATATCCCCATGAGGGGAGGGTAAGCTATGTTCGGAGACTTAGTAAGGAATTGAATGCTTACATAATAGGGCTAATTATGCTGGTTGACACTAATTCAGGGCAATCGATTATTTTCTTAAGAAAAAAGACACTTTGAAAGTCCTTTTGGGTTCTTTATGGTGTTATTACTCACATGGCTATTTTTTATTCACTTTGGAGTGATTTCTTAGGCCTCATAGCTCCGGAGTAGAGTGGGAGGGGCCTAATTTTGCGCCTCAGATGCGCAGTTAGAATTACATAGAAGTTCATGCTGCTTCACATGGAGGGTCCTGCTTCTGTTTGAGGGCCTAAAGGAAGCTATATTCCCCCAAATCTGGTCCCTAAGGGCAGGTAGGGCCACAGCAGTGCTGTTGCAAGGTGCTGTAGTTATTTTAACTGGGTGTTGGCTTTAGGCTGCTCCGGTTCGGGCATTAAGGGGTTAATCATTTTGCTACTTGTGGTGCAATCTTGCTAAGGCTCTAGGTACATACTGTGAAAATTTCAAAAGGATTACTGCATTTTTCACTGTTTTGCAAAATTGTGCGCCTTTTTTATCTCTTAAAGGCACAGTAACGTTTTTTCAAATTGTGTTTTTTATTTGATTAAAGTGATTTTCAAGCCTGTTTGTGTATACTACTAGTCTGTTAAACATGTCTGACACCAAGGAAAGTCCTTGTTCATTGTGTTTAGAAGACATGGTGGAACCCCCTCTCAGAATGTGTCCCACTTGTACTGATATGTCTATACACTTTAAAGATCATATTGTTGCACTTAAGAATGTGGTTAGATAAAGGATATAAGTGCGCAAAATTAATGCTAAAGTAAACAATTAAAAGAGGGGATTTATATATAAACTCAGAATTCTGAACGTGTAACTATGTGCAAAAATTTATATATATATATATATTCTGCTACAGAGAAATTTCAGTCCTCACACCTAAGGGTTAAAATTAATTCCCATATAGTTAAAATCTAAAAATTGGATTAAAAATTAAATTGATGGTGAATATAGACATGAAATAAAACACATATGAATAAAATTTATATATTGTATTTTATAATTCTTAAAAACATAGAATCAACAAATTAAAAAATGCTCTTTCTGAAAATATAACTATGATAATAAATCTAATATTTATTTGATACAATTGGTAGTGACCGGCCCTAACTAATAAACAAAGTACAAATTAATAACAAATTAATAACAAATAAAATCACAAGTAAAGTATAAAGCTCTAGGACTCAAATGGAAACTTTTTTAATTGATCCCAAAAGGTAAGTCCCAATCGATGTCCTTCCCAAGCTTTCCACAAAGGCAAAGTATACGATGATAGGCGAAAATGGTCTTCTGATTCCTCCCAGCTTGTTCTGAATAGCGTCTAAGTGGGAGACAGAAGCGTCTGCTTAAAATTGGTGTGTATGATTTAACCAACAAACAAATATCGGTACTTACACATTGGTACCGAAAGATCAGCTCCTTTTTGGAGCTTGAAAAAGAAATTGAAACGCGTTGCTCAGTTGAACTATATCATTTATTGGACACTGGTCACTTTATGAATTTGAAATTGTGACTTAAAAGCTTTCTTGCAGCTTTCTTGCAGTTATTTGTTCACCTATCACAGGTGTATCCTTTTGGCGCCTTTATTCAAACATCTCCCTGGGCTGCTCCTTGTAGTTAGCTGGTGTTGAGGCTGTGAGAGGAGTCTGTGTTAGATCCTATACACAACGGGACCCCTGTGTTTGAGGAGAGTCGGGCACGGCGCTGATCTTTCGGTACCAATGTGTAAGTACCGATATTTGTTTGTTGGTTAAATCATACACACCAATTTTAAGCGGAAGCTTCTGTCTCCCACTTAGACGCTATTCAGAACAAGCTGGGAGGAATCAGAAGACCATTTTCGCCCATCATCGTATACTTTGCCTTTGTGGAAAGCTTGGGAAGGACATCAATTGGGGCTTACCTTTTGGGATAAATTAAAAAAGTTTCCATTTGAGTCCTAGAGCTTTATACTTTACTTGTGATTTTATTTGTTATTAATTTGTTATTAATTTGTACTTTGTTTATTAGTTAGGGCCGGTCACTACCAATTGTATCAAATAAATATTAGATTTATTATCATAGTTATATTTTCAGAAAGAGCATTTTTTAATTTGTTGATTCTATGTTTTTAAGAATTATAAAACACAATATATAAATTTTATTCATATGTGTTTTATTTCATGTCTATATTCACCATCAATTTAATTTTTAATCCAATTTTTAGATTTTAACTATATGGGAATTAATTTTAACCCTTAGGTGTGAGGACTGAAATTTCTCTGTAGCAGAATATATATATATATATATATATATATATATATATATATATATATATATAAATTTTTGCACATAGTTACACGTTCAGAATTCTGAGTTTATATATAAATCCCCTCTTTTAATTGTTTACTTTAGCATTAATTTTGCGCACTTATATCCTTTATCTAACCTTTGCTTTTGTCTGTTTGGAAGTTATATTGGGAATCTTCCTTATATATAGGTGTTTGTATTCAGGTCATTTTGCGCTGGTCTCTAATTGTTTTTCTCACTTAAGAATGTGGCCCAAGATGATTCTCAGACTGAAGGTAACGAGGGTAGCCCGTCTGCCTCTCCCCAAGTGTCACAACCAGTTACACCCGCTCAAGCGTCTAACCCTTTTACATTACAAGACTTAGCGGCAGTCATGGATAATTCTCTTGCAGCTTTCTTATCTAAACTGCCTGAGTTACCTGCAAAGCGTGATAGCTCCGTTTTAAGAACAGATTATGAGCATTCTGATGCTTTGGTAGCTGTATCTGATATACCCTCACAACGCTCTGAAGTGGGAGCGAGGGATTTGATGTCTGAGGGAGAAGTCTCTGATTCAGGAAGGGTCCCTCCTCAGACAGATGCAGATACATTGACTTTTAAATTTAAACTAGAACACCTCCACGTTTTGCTCAGGGAGGTATTAGCTACTCTGGATGACTGCGACCCTTTGGTGGTCCCAGAGAAATTGTGTAAAATGGACAAGTACTTAGAGGTCCCTGTTTACACTGATGCGTTTCCGGTCCCTAAGAGGATTGTGGATATCGTTACTAGGGAGTGGGATAGACCAGGTGTCCCCTTTGTTCCCCCTCCTGTTTTTAAGAAAATATTCCCCATATCTGACCCCGTGCGGGACTCGTGGCAGACGGTCCCTAAGGTGGAGGGGGCTGTTTCTTCACTTGCAAAACGCACAACTATACCAATTGAAGACAGTTGTGCTTTTAAAGACCCTATGGATAAAAAATTAGAGGGTTTACTTAAGAAAATTTTTGTTCAACAAGGTTTTCTTCTCCAACCTATTGCCTGCATTATTCCTGTAACTACTGCAGCTGCTTTCTGGTTTGAGGCGCTGGAAGACTCGCTCCAGACGGAGACCTCATATGAGGAAATTATGGATAGAATTAAGGCTCTAAAGCTAGCTAATTCTTTTATCACTGACGCCGCTTTCCAAATAGCTAAGTTAGCGGCAAAAAATCCAGGTTTCGCCATTTTGGGGCGCTATGGCTAAAGTCCTGGTCGGCCGATGTGTCGTCTAAATCCAAGCTTTTGAACATTCATTTCAAAGGAAAGACCCTCTTCGGGCCTGAATTAAAAGAGATTATTTCAGAAATCACCGGGGGAAAAGGCCATGCTCTCCCTCAGGACAAGCCCTTTAAGTCAAAGAACAAAGCTAATTTTCGTTCCTTTTGTAATTTCAGGAACGGCCCCGCTTCATCCTCTCCGGCTGCAAAGCAAGAGGGTAATGCTTCACAGCCCAAGGCAACCTGGAAACCTCACCAGGGCTGGAACAAGGGTAAACAGGCCAAAAAGCCTGCAGCTGTCACCAAGACAGCATGAAGGGGTAGCCCCCGATCCAGGACCGGATCTAGTAGGGGGCAGACTCTCTCTCTTCGCTCAGGCCTGGGCAAGAGATGTACACGATCCTTGGGCATTAGAGATTGTATCCCAAGGATACCTTCTGAAATTCAAGGACTCTCCCCCAAGGGGAAGGTTCCACATTTCTCGTCTGTCTACAGATCAGACAAAGAAAGAGACGTTTTTACGCTGTGTAGAAGAGCTACATACAATGGGAGTGATCCACCCAGTTCCAATTGCGGAACAAGGGTTGGGTTTTTACTCAAACCTGTTTGTGGTTCCCAAAAAAGAGGGAACTTTCAGACCCATCCTGGATCTAAAAATTCTAAACAGATTCCTCAGAGTCCCATCATTCAAGATGGAGACCATTCGGACAATCTTACCAATGATCCAGGAAGGTCAATATATGACTACCGTGGATCTAAAGGATGCATACCTACACATTCCTATCCACAAAGATCATCACCAGTTTCTCAGGTTCGCTTTTCTGGACAAGCATTACCAGTTTGTGACTCTTCCCTTTGGCTTAGCCACTGCTCCCAGAATTTTTACAAAGGTGTTAGGGTCCCTCCTGGCGGTCCTAAGGCCGCGGGGCATAGCAGTGGCGCCTTACCTAGACGACATCTTAATTCAGGCGCCGTCTTTCCAAAAAGCCAAGTCCCACACGGAGATTGTATTGGCCTTTCTGAGGTCTCATGGGTGGAAGGTGAACATCAAAAAGAGTTCTCTTTCCCCTCTCACAAGGGTTCCCTTCCTAGGGACTCTAATAGACTCGGTAGCAATAAAAATATTTCTGACGGAGGTCAGAAAGTTAAAACTCTTAACTACTTGCCGAGCTCTTCATTCCATTCCCTGGCCATCCGTAGCTCAGTGCATGGAGACAATCGCATTAATGGTAGCAGCAATGGACATAGTCCCTTTTGCTCGGATACACCTCAGACCACTGCAACTATGCATGCTCAAACAGTGGAATGGGGATTATGCAGAGTTGTCTCCTCCAATTCAGTTGGACCAGTAGACCAGAGATTCTCTTCTCTGGTGGTTGTCTCGGGATCACCTATCTCAGGGAATATGTTTCCGCAGGCCGGAGTGGATCATTGTAACGACCGACGCCAGTCTGTTAGGCTGGGGTGCGGTCTGGGACTCCCTGAAAGCTCAGGGCTTATGGTCTCGGGAAGAAACTCTTCTCCCGATAAACATTCTGGAACTGAGGGCGATATTCAACGCTCTTCAGGCATGGCCTCAGCTAGCTGTGGCCAAATTCATCAGATTTCAGTTGGACAACATCACGACTGTAGCTTACGTCAATCATCAGGGGGGAACAAAGCGATGATGGAAGTAACCAAAATAATCAGGTGGGCGGAGGATCACTCCTGCCATCTCTCAGCAATTCACATCCCAGGAGTAGACAACTGGGAGGCGGATTTTCTAAGTCGTCAGACTTTTCACCCAGGGGAGTGGGAACTCCACCCGGAGGTATTTGCCCAGCTGACTCAGCTATGGGGCACCCCAGAGTTGGATCTGATGGCGTACCGTCAGAACACCAAACTTCCTCTCTACAGGTCCAGGTCCCGGGATCCCAAGGCGGTATTGATAGATGCTCTAGCAGCGCCTTGGTCCTTCAATCTGGCGTATGTTTTTCCACCGTTTCCTCTTCTCCCTCGTCTGGTCCCCAGAATCAAGCAGGAGAAAGCTTCAGTGTTTCTGATAGCACCTGTGTGGCCACGCAGGACTTGGTATGCAGACCTAGTGGACATGTCATCTGTCCCACCATGGACATTGCCATTGAGGCAGGATCTTCTAATACAGGGTCCGTTCAAGCATCCAAATCTAATTTCTCTGCGTCTGACTGCTTGGAGATTGAACGCTTAATTCTATCAAAGCGTGGTTTCTCTGAGTCAGTTATAGATACTCTGATTCAGGCTAGAAAGCCTGTCACCAGGAAAATCTACCATAAGATATGGCGGAAATATGTTTGTTGGTGAGAATCCAAGGGTTACTCATGGAGTAAGATTAGGATTCCCAGGATATTGTCTTTCCTCCAGGACGGATTGGAGAAAGGATTGTCACCTAGTTCCTTAAAAGGACAGATATCTGCTCTGTCTATCCTTTTACACAAGCGTCTGGCAGAGGTACCAAACGTTCAAGCGTTTACTCAGGCTTTAGTCAGAATCAAGCCTGTTTATAAACCCGTGGCTCCGCCGTGGAGTCTGAATCTAGTTCTTTCAGTTCTTCAAGGGGTTCCGTTTGAACCCTTACATTCCATAGATATTAAGTTGTTATCTTGGAAAGTTTTGTTTTTGGTAGCTATTTCTTCTGCTCGAAGAGTTTCAGAATTATCTGCCTTGCAGTGTGATTCACCTTACTTGGTGTTCCACGCAGATAAGGTAGTTTTGCGTACCAAACCTGGTTTTCTTCCTAAAGTTGTTTCTAACAAGAATATTAACCAGGAAATAGTTGTTCCTTCTCTGTGTCCTAATCCTTCTTCGAAGAAGGAACGTCTATTACACAATCTTGATGTAGTTCGTGCTTTAAAGTTCTATTTACAAGCAACTAAGGATTTCAGACAAACATCTTCCTTGTTTGTTATCTATTCTGGTAAGAGGAGAGGTCAGAAAGCGACTGCTACCTCTCTTTCCATTTGGCTGAAAAGCATCATCTGTTTGGCCTATGAGACTGCTGGCCAGCAGCCTCCTGAAACTGTTACTGCTCATTCTACCAGAGCAGTGGCTTCCACATGGGCTTTTAAAAATGAGGCTTCTGTTGAACAGATTTGTAAGGCAGCGACTTGGTCTTCACTGCATACTTTTTCAAAATTTTACAAATTCGATACTTTTGCTTCTTCGGAGGCTATTTTTGGGAGAAAGGTTTTGCAAGCAGTGGTGCCTTCCGTTTAAGGTACCTTTCTTGTTCCTTCCCTTCATCCGTGTCCTAAAGCTTTGGTATTGGTTTCCCACAAGTAAAGGATGAATCCGTGGACTGGATACACCTTACAAGAGAAAACAGAATTTATGCTTACCTGATAAATTACTTTCTCTTGTGGTGTATCCAGTCCACGGCCCGCCCTGGCAATTGAGTCAGGTATACATTTTTTTGTTTAAACTACAGTCACCACTGCACCCTATAGTTTCTCCTTTTTCTTCCTAACCTTTGGTCGAATGACTGGGGGGTGGAGCTAGAGGGGGAGCTATATGGTCAGCTCTGCTGTGTGCTCTCTTTGCCACTTCCTGTAGGGAATGAGAATATCCCACAAGTAAAGGATGAATCCGTGGACTGGATACACCACAAGAGAAAGTAATTTATCAAGTAAGCATAAATTCTGTTTTAAGACATTCCTCTCTATTAGATTAGAAGAACTGCCTTTGACATCAGTATAACAATTCAGATTACAGATTACACTGTTTATTTATTAGTAAAATCTTGTGTTTTTTTTTTTTTAATTAAAGTGATTTATACAAAAGCAAAATGTATGTGATGAATGCAAACTTAAATTTTGGCTATTTGGTTTATTATAAGTGATGACTGCCTTAATTTTGTGTAATTTTATAATTAACATTTTATTTAAACAAACACTTTAGTTGTGATCAATAAGTTGAAAGGTGTGATTTGTGCATTTTATTTTATTAAACCAGGATATAATCTCATTTATTACCATGCAAATGAAGCATGAAAACCCCCCACAAATATTTACTCTAGAAGTGTGAAAATCCAGAAAAATTTCTTGAAACAGGTCAAATGGATTTCCTAGAGGCTGTTAAAAATATAAAAAGTCTGAAAATGCATGTGAACTGCTGATTGCATAATGTATCTCTGATGAATTAGAGTACGGATCTCAAATTGTCACAGCACAAGGTACAGGGGCTGTAATCACCAACTAATGTATCTGAACAGGTACTTATTGTCAGATGTTTAACTTTTGCATGGGCAAAAAATGTATTTCGTCTGAAAGATTAATTTTGGATTTTTTTCAAAACTTCAGTTTGGCCGATATCGTCCATGCAGGCATTTGGTTCAGAATAATATTGGATTAATTACCATTATTTGAAATGAAAAGACAATTAACATTAACAAAAATCTTACTTTATAGGATTTGAACAATTAAGAGAACCAGGGATAGGCACGAACTAAGGCTGTGGTGTACATTTTCTAAAGTAAAGACCTTAGTGCAGGACACCAAGGTACATTTCAAATTAAAAACATCATTATATAGTGCTGGATGTTATTTACTGATGCAGATACCACTGATCATATAACCAGCCCTCCTCTGGCTATACCCATGTGCCAGTGTCACTACTGTGTCATTATATAGTGCTTGGTGTTATTATACTGATGCAGATACCACTGATTCTATAACCAGCCCTCCTCTGGCTATACCCATGTGCCAGTGTCACTACTGTGTCATTATATAGCGCTGGGTGTTATTATACTGATGCAGATACCACTGACCCTATAACCAGCCCTTGTCTGGCTATACGCATGTGCCAGTGTCACTAATGTGTCATTATATAGTGCTGGGTATTATTATACTGATGCAGATACCACTGACCGTATAACCAGCCCTTGTCTGGCTATAAGCATGTGCCAGTGTCACTACTGTATCATTATATAGTGCTGGGTATTATTATACTGATGCAGATACCACTGACCCTATAACCAGCCCTTGTCTGGCTATACGCATGTGCCAGTGTCACTAATGTGTCATTATATAGTGCTGGGTATTATTATACTGATGCAGATACCACTGACCATATAACCAGCCCTTGTCTGGCTATACGCATGTGCCAGTGTCACTACTGTATCATTATATAGTGCTGGGTATTATTATACTGATGCAGATACCACTGACCCTATAACCAGCCCTTGTCTGGCTATACACATGTGCCAGTGTCACTACTGAGTCTTTGTATAGAGCTGGGTGTTATTATACAGATGCAGATACACATCCAATATTTCACTCAGGCTTTATTTATTCCATAACTTATCACCCAATATCGCTAGCATAGCAGTCTCTTGACAAGCCACTAACTTTATTCACACTGCATATTCTCCCTTTCCTATTATTTAATCAGAAAGAAAAGATATACTAAGGTTGTGAATCACAACCTTAGTATATATTTTCTTTCTAATTAAATACTACTAATAATAAACCTTAGTTGCTGGTTAAAGTGATTTACCTTTGCATATAAAGTTCCATGGACACAGTGGCAGCTTGCTTCTTGAATCTTCCCTCTCTCTCAGTCAGTTTCACTCAGAGTCATTTTCCCGGTACTTTGCAGCATCATGTGGGAGTGGCCACAACCCTGCGAAATGTGGAGCCGCATCTGTCAAGGAGGAGTCAGGATCAGCATTCATCTGTCCTACTCCTCCCTCCCCGCAGCAAAATGGTCAACGGACACTGTAAAGGCCAGTCACGGACACCAGTGTCCGTGTACGGACACCTTGCCTATCCCTGAAGAGAGCCTATCTTTCAATTTTAAAATAATGTACAATTCCTGAAAGATTTAAATCCAGCATTTAATGCTTGACCAGCTGTTCCTAAGATCAGTCATTATTAATACTAGATCAGGCACTGGAGTTAGATGAGAAGGTCTGGCTTGCAGTTGGCGTACCAGTTCATCCCAAAGGTGTTCAAAGGGGTTGAGGTAAGGGCCCATGTAACGCAACAAACCAGGACTTCATGAACCTCTCTTTATGCTCACGGACACAGTCATGCTGGAACAATAGAGGACTCTCCTCAAGCTGTAGCTACAAAGTTGGAACCCAATTGTCTAAAATGTGTAGAATTAAGACAACCCTTCACTGGATCTAAGGGGCCTAGCCAATCCTGAAAAACAGCACCAGATTATTATTTCTCCTTCACCAAATCTTACACCAAACACTATACATTCAGGAAAGGAGCATTCTCTTGGCATTTTATACACACAGATTTTACCATTAGATGGGCCAGATAGTGAAGCACGATTCATAACGCAAGAGAACAGGTTTCCACTGCTCTAGCAGCCACTTTGCATTGCACATGTTAATGTGAGGCTTCTTGGTCATGAAAATCTATTTTATGAAGCTCTGATGCACAGTACTTGTGTTGATGCTGCTTTCAGAGGCAGTTTTGTACTCTGTAGTTAGTGATGCAACAGTGAGATGATTAGACATTTTTACACTCTGCGTGTTTCAGCACTCAGCGGCCATACTCATGTGAGTTTGCATCGTCTACCTCTTTACAATAATTGCACTTACAGGTGATCTAGTACGGCAGACATTTCACAAACTAACTTTTGACATAGGTTGTATTCTATAACGGTGCCATGTTTAAAGTCACTGAGCTCTTCAGTACAATCTTTGCCTATAGAGATTTCATGGCTTACAGTGTCATTGTATGGTAGGAAAAACGATCTCTCTTTGCGCTACTGGAGTGTCGCTTAATTAGTTACAAGAATGATAATATAGGTGCATATGTGAATAAGTGAAGTGTGAAATAGATTTGTGAAAGGGATTCGTGAAAAACACAAAAGGTAGAAGTTGAAAAAAATAAATATATCTAATCTTAAATATAGCTATTCTTCCAAAATAAGTGGATAAATAATCTTACAAAAATAAAGATTCACCTTTAACAGGTGATGTAGATAAAGCATATCATTCCATAAATATATAATGAATGTGAACCAAATTGCTAATATGTCAGATAAAAAATCAATATTATTTAATTAACTAGGCACAATTTCATAGAGCAATAACATTGGAGGACTAAAAAATCTCTAAAATATCTCATATACATATAATCTAAAGTATCTCATATACAAGTAGTATCAACAAGAAATTGATACAATTGAAACAAACCGTAAAAAATGACAAATAACAGCAACAAAGATTCAAATGTTGTTGCAAAAAAAGGCATCCAAACAATTAATCCAGTGGGGAAGCCAGAGAGTCTATGACAAATTTCTTCTGATGTTTGTGGAGATCGGGAACGCTGGAATATAAGAAGATTCCAATCAGGAGCGAAAACAGGACCAATAACAAAGGTGACAAGTCTTACTTACACCAGATGTTTAAGAAGTCTCTGCCAGATAGTCGTTCCTGTAGATGGACACCGCACAGCGTCTGTGTAAGCAGATTGGGATCCTTGAAGGACTTGAAAGACTGGAACAAACACCTCCCGGCGTCTTAGAAGCAGTTTCAAAATTCACAGTGTGAAGTAAAAAAGTGCCTAAACGGCACTACGATGTGGACTACGGAAGCCCAAAATAGACAGTTCAAAGAGTAACGCGTTTCAACCCACAAAGGGCCTTTTTCAAACTCTCTTTTTGTAAGATTATTTATCCACTTATTTTGGAAGAATAGATATATTTAAGATTAGTTATATTTATTTTTTTCAACTTCTACCTTTTTTGTGTTTTTCACACATCCCTTTCACTAATCTATTTCACACTTCACTTATTCGCATATGCGCCTATATTATTATTCTTGTAACTAATTAAGCCACACTCCAGTAGCGCATAATATTTATTTTCTCTTGCAAAAGAGATCTTTTTTTTCCTATTCACCTTGTTCAGGGAGGTATAGGGAACTCCCTTTTAATACTTTGTTTTTAGTTACTCTTCTACAGCGCAAATATCTAAACCTCACTTCCTCATTGTATTGTAGGAATCATTTATTCTGTTTCAAAGGTTCTTGTGTGATATTCTTTAAAGCACACAGAAGCAGGATCTACCTATTTAGGGCCAGATTACAAGTGGAGTGTTATTTATTGCTTCTGCTCGAGCGTTAACTGCACTAGAAGTAAGCTTTTTGCGCACGTCGGGTTGCACTCATATTACAAGTTGAAAGAAAACTCTTTTCACTTGTGCGCTAACCAAACAAGCGGAAAAAGCCAAACTTAGAATATTGTGCGCATGATAACCTATTCCCCCATAGAAGTCAATGGAGCAAAAGAAGCGCAAATCCGATTGCATATTCTCAAGTGCGCTAACCTGGCAAAAAATAAGAATATTTCACATTCCAATGTTTTTCATATAGAGAATATGTTCTATTTATTCATAAATACAGATACAGTATCTCACAAAAGTGAGTACACCCCTCACATTTTTGTAAATATTTTATTATATCTTTTCATGCGACAACAGTGAAGAAATTAAACTTTGCTATAATGTAAAGTAGTGAGTGCACAGCCTGTATAACAGTGCAACTTTGCTGTCCCCTCAAAATAACTCAAAACACAGCCATTATTGTCAAAATCATTGGCAACAAAAGTGAGTACACCCCTAAGTGGAAATGTCCAAATTGGGTCCAAAGTGACAATATTTTGTGTGGCCACCATTATTTTCCAGCACTGCCTTAACCCTCATGGGCATGGAGTTCACCAGAGCTTCACAGGTTGCCACTGGAGTCCTCTTCCACTCCTCCATGATGACATCATGGAGCTGGTGGATGTTAGAGACCTTGCACTCCCCCACCTTCCATTTGAGGATGCCCTATAGATGCTCAATAGGGTTAAGGTCTGGAGACATGCTTGGCCAGTCCATCACCTTTACCGTCATCTTCTTTAGCAAGGCAGTGGTTGTCTTGGAGGTGTGTTTGGGGTCATTATCATGTTGGAATACTGCCCTGCGGCCCAGTCTCCAAAGGGAGGGGATCATGCTCTGCTTCAGTATGTCACAGTACATGTTGGCATTGATGGTTCCCTCAATGAACTGTAGCTCCCCAGTGCTGGCAGCACTCATGCAGGCCCAGGCCATGACACTCCCACCACCATGCTTGACTGTAGGCAAGACACACTTGTCTTTATACTCCTCACCTGGTTGCTGCCATACACGCTTGACACCATCTGAACCAAATAAGTTTATCTTGGTCTCATCAGCCCACAGGACATGGTTCCAGTAATCCATGTCTTAAGTCTGCTTGTCTTCAGCAAACTGTTTGCTGGATTTTTTGTGCATCATCTTTAGAAGAGGCTTCCTTCTGGGACGACAGCCATGCAGACCAATTTGATGCAATGTGCGGCTTAAAGGTTTGAGCACTGACAGGCTCACCCCCACCCCTTCAACCTCTGCAGCAATGCTGGCAGCACTCATACATCTATTTCCCAAAGACAACCTCTGGATATGACGCTGAGCATGTGCACTCAACTTCTTTCATCGACCATGGCGAGGCCTGTTCTGAGTGGAACCTGTCCTGTGAAACCGCTGTATGGTCTTGCCCACCGTGCTGCAGCTCAGTTTCAGGGTCTTGGCAATCTTCTCATAGCCTAGGTCATCTTTATGTAGAGCAACAATTCTTTTTTTCAGATCCTCAGAGAGTTCTTTGCCATGAGTTGCCATGTTGAACTTCCAGTGACCAGTATGAGAGAGTGTGAGAGCGATAACACCAAATGTAACACACCTGCTCCCCATTCACACCTGAGACCTTGTAACACTAACGAGTCACATGACACCGGGGAGGGAAATGGCTAATTGGACCCAATTTGGACATTTCCACTTAGGGGTGTAATCAATTTTGTTTCCAACGGTTTAGACATTAATGGCTTGGTGTTGAGTGATCTTGAGGGGACAACAAATTTACACTTTTATACAGGCTGTACACTCACTACTTTACATTGTAGCAAAGTGTCATTTCTTCTGTGTTCTCACATGAAAAGATATCAAAATATTTTACAAAAATGTTAGGGGTTTACTCACTTTTGTGAGATACACTGTATATATATATATATATATATATATATATATATATGATGGTATTTTTGTACAATATATATATATATATATATATATATATATATATATATATATATATATATATATATACATACATGATCATATATAGGTATAGATATACTGTATACAGATAGATTTAAATACATAGAACATATTCTGATACGTGCAGAACATTGGAATGTCAAATATTAACAATACAAACACAGTATAAAACTTTATTAAATGTGAATATTGCATAAATGTGTTTTTACATGTTTTCATTTACTTAAATGGACATGAAACACACATTTTTTTTCTTTCATGATTCAGATAGAGAATACAATTTTAAACAACATTCCAATTTACTTCTATTATTTAATTTGCTTCCTTCTCTTGTTATCCTTTGCTGAAAGATATATTTTGGCAAGCTCAGGAGCAGCAGAGAACCTAGGTTCTGGCTGCTGATTGGTGGCTGCATATATTTACTGATTGTCATTGGCTCACCCATGTGTTCTGTTAGAAACCAGTAGTGCATTGCTACTCCTTCAACAAATTATACCAAGAGAATAAAACAAATTAGATGATAGAAGTAAAGAATAAAATTGTATTCTCTATCTGAATCATGAAAGAAAATGTTTGGGTTTCATCTCCCTTTAACTACAAAGGGTTCCAATGCACTTTTACATATGTATTTATGTACATATGTATTATCTATAAATACATATTTACACATATAAATACATATCTACCCACATATAAACATACCGCAATAAACCCCCTTATCGCTTGCGCGTAACTATTAACCACTCGTAATCTAGCCCTTAATGAGATTTATGGTCTTTTAATGATATCAAAATATTAATTTTGTTTTTGCAGAATTTTCAAAAGTGGATCACATTTTGAGAGTGAAAGCCCTAAATTAAAGCACTTTTTATTGTCATAACTAATACACAGGAGCAAGCTAGTATTAGTTGTTATCCCATTGTGTTATAAACTCTCTTGGGGGGAGGGGTTGTACTAGGGAGTTTGTGTTGGGGGCACCTTCCTTGATGCTAGGTGGGATGCTCCATGCATTGTGGGGCCAAGCCTACTAGTGGTTTGGTGGATCAGAAATACAGTTTTTGGAATGTATTGTGAAATATAACTCATTTAACATATCTAGTTGCTAATTTGCTGATTTAATTTCTAACATCATTACTCTTCTCCCTTTCTCATACTGTTAGTACAAAAAAATCACACTGGTCCAATAATAGAATGACCTTACACTACACAGGACATCCTTCAGTTCTGACCACAAACTAAGATTTTTTATTTTAATTTTATTTTGAATGCGGTTCTACATACTATTTTTAAATAGTTCTGTGTATCATAAAAAAACTGTGTTAGCAGCCTCAATTAACTGATTTAAAAAATGTTATGATAGAATAAATAGAAACTATAAGCATAGACGGTACTAATGGAACGGACTTGCACCGATACGTTATACTTATGAACCGCTAGTGGATGTCAGTAGAAGAATTTTGAGTCCCATGTCTGCAGCTATATTGAGACACCTAAACCTGGGATATCATTGTGTCAAACCCCAGATCCAAAAGAAAACACTGTATATCTTGTGTGATCAGCAAGCGCTACCCAGGGTACTGAACCAAAAATTGTCCAGCTCCTAAGCTTACATTCCTGCTTTTTCGAATAAAGAAACCAAGAGAACGAAGAAAAATTGATAATAGGAGTAAATTAGAAAGTTGCTTAAAATTGCATGCTCTAAAATTTGGGTTTCATATCTCTTTAAGCACAATCAGTTGTAGATCCACTTTTATACAAAGTGAGCTAATGTTAGAGAGGCTCTCAAGCTAAACATATGTGTTTGTTCTCATGGCCTGTAAATTTCCTTTCGCCCACTAGCCCCATACATGTAAGAAAGGCGTCTTCAACTCGTAAATATATTTTTCCACCCCTGAATATATATATTTCATAAATATTAGTGGTGGAATTTTTTTTTTATAATATATATATTTCATAAATATTAGTGGTGGAAAATAATAATAATAATAAAATAAAATATATATATATATATTAAAATAACAAGAATATTGCATTGAGCAATGATACTTTTTTATTGGACTAACTATACATTTATAAGTTGACAAGCTTTCGGAAGAGTTCCTTCCTTTATCAAGTCTAAAGCAATACTGACCAATTCAATGGAATTTACATATAGGGGCCTATCTAGCAAGCTCCGAACGGAGCTTGAAGGCCCGTGTTTCTGGCGAGTCTTCAGACTCGCCAGAAACACAAGTTATGGAGCAGCGGTCTAGAGACCGCTGCTCCATAACCCTGTCCGCCTACTCTGATGAGGCGGACAGGAATCGCCGGAAATCAACCCGATCGAGTACAATTGGGTTGATTGACACCCCCCTGCTGGCGGCCGATTGGCCGCGAGTCTGCTGGTGCAATGCTGAATACGGAGAGCGTATTGCTCTCCACATTCAGCGATGTCTGTCGGACCTGATCCGCAGTGTCGTATCAGGTCCGACAAATATATGATAAATAGGCCCCATAATATCTTAAAAAACAGGATGGCTAAAAAGACAGAAAGTGTTACAGAGGTCTGTGTGCAGGGGGAGGAGGGGGTGTCGTAAAAATCATAAGGGGGGCTTAGCTGACAGAGGTAGACTGTGTCCAGTGAAGGAGAAGAGACAGGGGAAATATATAGCTTTACCTAGAGCATATACTGACATAAAGTTATATATAAACATGGAATCAATATGTATAAAGATGTGAAATTATGTATACAGGGGGAATACAAATAAATAAATAAATAAATAAATAAAAAAAGAGGAATAATAATAATGGCAAAAGTATGGACATAGGCTTACCTGTGTACCTATGTATAAAGAGTGGGGAATATACAATGTAATAGACTATATAAAAGTACATTACAACATTTTATTGATAATACGCTAAGAACCCACAGTCCACATTTAGTCCAGAATTTAGCAAGTTGAAGTGCATTATCATTTTTATTTCAAAGGTTTTTCTTAACATAGCGTTTTTGAAGTTGCCTCTGTGGATATTAATTTTGAGGTTGTGGATGGAATGGTCAGGTTGGGTGAAATGGTGACCAACAGGGGTACAGTATTTTGTTTCAAAGTGATTTTTGATTGAATGTCTGTGTAAGTTCATCCAAAGGTGCAGTTTTTATCTTGTTTCTCCAGTATAGCATTCTACTGCACATGCAGTGCAATGTATCTTGTATATCACATTTGCAGACACTCAATCAAAAAACTTCACCTTGCTAAATTCTGGACTAAGGGGCCCTTGTTTCCGCCCTAGCCTTCAGGCTCGTCGGGAACAGCAGTTATGAAACAGCGGTCTAAAGATCCTATATGATCAGGCTGATGGACACCCTCTGCTAGCCGCCGTTTGGCCGCGAATCTGCAGGGGGCGGCATTGCACAATTGGAGTAACATGGCTACTCCAATCAACGTGTATATACTGTATATATGATGCAAATGTGGATATGTAATATTGCAGTATATAGCATAAATATGTTGACCAGTATTAAGCACATTACACTGTGTACAATAAGGCATGATTAATCTATTACACTTGAATGGAAATAAGTGTTCCAACTTGTGAGATTAGGTTGCGCACAGTATAATAATTTTTATGTATCTAGTACCAGGCTTAGATAACGTATCTGACATTCAGGAGAGTAGGAGATTAGTTTTTGCATTAGAGCTAAATGTTGACAATGATGTGACGAGTATAGAGTGGTAGAAATACTTGTTTTGTTACTGTTATGATGAATTGAGTGCATATATTTTAAATAACTTGATGTCCGCGTTTACATGTATTACCATGTTAGCTTTGCTTTATTTTAGTTTTGTCCTGTGGGTATTCCTGTGGCGCGCCAGAGGTGCATGCGCAGTTGCCCTGCTGGAATGCCGACGGGTTTGCCGCTGGATTAGGATGTCACGGTGAGATTAGGGTATTTAATGGGATAAGTAATGTTACATTGGTTACTTTAAGGGTCTGAGGAAGGGGCACAACCGCAAAACGTCACTCATTAAAGAAACAGTCAAGTCCAAAAAGAACTTTCATGTTTCAAATAGGAGCAGCAACAACGTGGGAGCGCTCAGACATCCGCTCTGTGTGTGGCCTCGGCTCGCGCTTCACGTAAGGTTCCGCCCCTCCTGGGTTGCTCCTGACGTCCTGATGATGAATCCCAGGTTCATCTGTCAAGCCGGTGCAAGCGGTAAAAAACGATCCACCACCGCTTTCACAAATTGTAGCAGCAACATCCACTGCACACGAAACAAGCAGTTCAAAACCGGAGATGAACAAATAAAATACAGAGGCTCAAAAAGGTGAAAATAAAAAGTCTGTATTCTTGAAAATCAAATAAGGCAAAAGTAGTTACAAACAGGCAATGTAGCAGGTCAAACGCGTTTCATATATTCATATGTTAAACTTCATCAGTGACCATCATACCGATACCGAATACAGACTTTTTATTTTCACCTTTTTGAGCCTCTGTATTTTATTTGTTCATCTCCGGTTTTGAACTGCTTGTTTCGTGTGCAGTGGATGTTGCTGCTATAATGTTTCAAATAGGGCATGTAATTTTAAACAACTTTCCAATTTACTTTTATCACCAATTTTACTTTGTTCTCTTGGTATTCTTAGTTGAAAGCTAAGCCTAGGAGGTTCATATGCTAATTTCTTAGACCTTGAAGGCCGCCTCTAATCTAAATGCATTTTGATAGTATTTCACCACAAGAGGGCATTAGTTCACGTGTTTCATATAGATAACATTGAGCTCATGCACGTAAATTTGCCATGGATACAGCTCTGATTGGCTAAAATGCAAGTCTGTCAAAAGAACTGAAATAAGGGGGCAGTCTGCTGAGGCTTAGATACAAGGTAATTTCAGAGGTAAAACGTGTATAATTATAACTGTGTTGGTTATGCAAAACTGGGGAATTGGTAATTAAGGGATTATCTATCTCTTAAAACAACAACAATTCTGGTGTTGACTGTCCCTTTAAAGCTAAGTTTGATTACTACATAACGGAGAGTGCCTTACTGGAGATTTGGTCTATATATATATATATATATATATATATATATATTCATGTTTAGAAACACACTGTCACGCCGCTCATCCGTTATGCTGTGGTTGTTGCCACAGACGCAGGCGGTTCTGTTGCTAGGGATGCAACAGTGTTTCTACAGCACGGTGTTGACATCATCACCGCCTGCCCTGTCTTCTGATGCCGGTCCGGATCCCTCCTGTGGTGCGAATCCTATCCTATGTAAGTGCCTCAGTCACTCTCACCTGTGCCCAAGTATAGGTGCTACTGTGTGTGCTCCTGGGTACTGTATTTCTTTAACTGGATTTCTATATCGTTACTGAACTCTGCCTGTCTGACCACTCTGCTTGCTTAACTCCTTAAGTGCTGGATTGGTATTCTGTTGCTGAGCTCTGCTTGTCTGACCACTCTGCTTGCTTAACTCCTTAAGTGCTGGATTGCTATTCTGTTGCTGAATTTGACCACTGTGCCTGCTTAACCCCTGAACTGCTGGATTGCGATACTGTTGCTGAACTCTGCCTGTCTGACCACTCTGCCTGCTTAATCCCTGAATCATTGGAATGCTATACAGTTACTGAACTCTGCCTGTCTGGTTTTTCTATTGGTTTACCCTGAACTGTTATACTGCTGGATTGTCTTTTGTTGCTGACTCCTGCCTGTTCCTGGTCCTTCTATTGGTTTACACCTGAACTGCTACACTGCTGAATTGTCTTCCTGTTACCGCTAAGGACTACCCTGCCTACTGTGAGTACTGCTTACCTCATTTTCTGCTCTAGGATATTTCCTATCATTCCACTCGATGCCGGGATAAGAAGACTACTGGCCAAGTTTGGTCTGATAGAGGAATATCTCACGCGCATTACATTATACTTGGGCCATGAACCCAAATGATATAGCAAGAGCAGTCTCTCTTCAGGGACAGATGCTGGGAACCCATACCATGCACTTGCTATAACCACTATGCTCTCCTCACTGGTTGCAGAGAAGAACGCTGCTCCTGTTACACAGCCGGTCCCTGCTGCAAAGTGCTGCAGCTTCTTCCCCTGCTTCTGGAAGTATACCCCGGATAGCATTACCTGACAAGTATGATGATACTACAGACTGTAGGGGTTTTCTCAACCAGTGCAGGCTACACTTTCGCAATGATCCTCACACCTTCCAGTCTCATCAGTCAAAGGTCACTTTTCTCATTTCTTTATTGAAAGACAAAGCCCTAGCCTGGGACTCTCCCCTTTTAGAACAGAGCACTCATCTCCTGAACAATGCTGATGCCTTCATTTCTGCTTTATCTTCTGTGTTTGGGAACTCCGGCCATGCTTCTGCTGCAGAGTACTCTCTCTTGGATCTCCACCAAAGCAATAGATCTGTGGCACAATACGCCATCGAGTTTTGCACCTTGGCACTTGAGACCAGTTGGGATGGCAGTGCTCTCAAGGTGGCCTTTAGGAGAGGTTTGCATGAGCGCATCACGGACAAGCTTACTTATCGTGGTGTTCCTTCTTCCCTAAGAAACTAAGATCCACTGCTGTTCTCACAAGGGCTAAAGAGTACAGGAAAACTTCAGTTGGGGGAACAGTTTGCAGGCTAAACTGCATTAAGGTATGTTCAGTCTATTTTTTTCTAGACAGACTGTGTTATTTCTAGAAAAGGCTGGCAATATCCCCATGAGGGAAAGGTAAGCTGTATTCAGTAAAAGAGGAATCCAAGCTTGCATAAAGGGCTCATAGTTACTGGTGACACTGATAGGAAAAAACGTTTTGGTTCAATTGCAAATATAACATTTTTTGAGAGACTTTAAGGGGTCTTTGTGGCTTGTTTAAGGGTTATTAACCCACATGGCTAGTTTAAGAAACACTCTGTGGTGTTTCTTTTAGGCCCCATAACATCGAGTGAGGTGGGAGGGGCCTATTTAACTTTACCTCAGAAGCATCCAGCTACTTCTCCAGAGGTTCCTGCTGTATTTGAGTGCTGTAAAGAGGTTTTTTTCCCCACAAATCATTCCTAAAGTGCAGGTAGGCGCCACAGCAGAGCTGTGGCAAGGTGCTGAACGTTATTTTACCGGTTTTGACGTTTTTTCAATCCGGTTTTTACATTAATTGTTTATTTGCATAGTGGTGCAAAGTTACTAAGGCTTTATGATGCTACTGTAAAAAATTCGTTTTGTTTACTGCTTTTTTACACTGTTTTGCAGAGTGTGTGTAGCTTTTTTTTCTCTTAAAGGCAGAGTACCGTTTTTGTTTAAAATGTTATTTACTTTGATTAAAGTGTTTTCCAAGCTTGCTTGTTACATTACTAGCCTGTTTAACATGTCTGACACCAAGGAAAATCCTTGTTCTATGTGTTTACAAGCCATTGTGGAACCCCCTCTTAGAATGTGTCCCACTTACAATGATATGTCTATAAATTATAAAGAGCATATTTTAGCACTTAAAAATATTGCAATAGATGATTCTCAGTTAGAAGGAAATGAGGGTTTAGCATCTAGCTCTCCCCAAGCGTCACAACCAGTAACGCCAAGTACCTCTAGTGCGTCTAATTGATTTACTTTACAAGACATGGCCACAGTTATGAATAAAACCCTCACAGAGGTTTTCTCTAAACTGCCTGGTTTACAAGGAAAGCGTGACCACTCTGGGTTAAGAACAAATGCTGAGCCGTCTGACGCTTTAGTAGCCGTATCCGATATACCCTCACAATGTTCTGAAGTAGGGGTAAGGGATTTGTTATCTGAGGGAGAGATTTCTGATTCAGGAAAGACGCTCCCTCAGACAGATTCTGATATGACGGCCGTTAAATTTAAGCTTGAACACCTCCGCTTATTGCTCAAGGAGGTATTAGCTACTCTAGACGATTGTGACCCTATAGTGGTCCCAGAGAAATTGTGTAAAATGGACAGATACGGGGCGGAGCCAAGCCACGCAGGGAGATGGCTGTGTAGAAGGAGAGCTCTTAAACCCTAAGGCATAGCAACTACGATAAAAGGCACAGAATGATTCAAAATCTACCCATATAGGAGGATATTACAACTTTAAGTACCCCGCAACCGAAGATAATCCCTGAGACCTTGATTCTCAATATATTGTGGGGGATAGACGAAGAGGGCGCAACCGCGCCTTTTCTGTTCCCCCTGAGCATCGCGTGGGCCATCAGTGATATACAAGCACACGGAGCTCCTAACATCAAAGATTGAGGGGACTATCAGGATCAAGTAACCTACCGTCTGCCTGTTTGCCTGCTCGTCAAGTGGAGGATCGCTGCCCTTAGGCCTTCTGATTCCGGGACACCGGGTGCCGCGATATAAAGTAAACCCGGTAAGCAAATAGTCCCTTTACATGCATACTTTTCCAAATGGCTATGGGGGCTGAGGGATAAGTGACGGTCTTAATCCTGTTCAGAGACCTGAGAACTTTTGTGCTGTTTGTGGCACGGACCTTCTAATTCCACCTTGCCCCATATAATTAAAACAGCGGAATACCGCGCACACATTACCCACTCATACCCAGGCTAGAGAGGTAGGCCCCGCCGCACTCATACCTGTCACGCCATTCCTAATACCTCAAGGGTACAAACAGAAGACAGGATTGGGTTGGAATTTGACTTAACCCGCAAAGGACATAAAAGGTGCCCCTATGAGTCACATGAGTTGGAGAGCATCCTGTAAAACACTGCTGGCACCCTCACGACACTTTTAGTGTACCCCTTCTTTGCAAATTTGCCACACTATCACTACCTTTGTTCTTGGGGCCCAGGATAATTTTTACCCCCATTCTCTATAGTACACTGTGCCCAAGCAGCATTTGAAAGTTGCTAATTAGAAGGGACCAGACTGATTTCAACCTGCCTCTTTATTTTCACATTCTGCTGCTTTCCCTAGCAAAATTGTCAAAAATAGGCCTGCACCCCTGGTTACCCTAGACCCCTACTCATTGATAGGGAGTAGCCTGAGGGATGCCCTGTAAGAAGCAAAACAAGGCTACCACACATACCCCAGTGCGCACCCTGAATAAATATCTGAAACAAGTGGGTCTGAATACTACACCCCCATCTGACACAGTGGGAGCTACAGTGCCTGGTAAAGGGGATACACCACAAGATACGGAGATGCAGGCGACACAGCAAATCACAAAAGAGGACCTGCGCCACCTTTCCTCAAAAGAGGACATCAAAAATGCTGTATTAGAAATGCGCACCCTCTTTAACGAACTTAAAAAGGACATTAACACTCTAGACACCAGAGTCACACAGGTTGAAACCTCGCAAGCGTCAACCCTGGCCACCACTCAGCTTATGGACACTGAAATCAAAGGCCAGGCAGAGGTACTGCAGCAACTATCTGACAAATTAGAAGACCTGGACAATCGAGGGCGCAGGAACAACCTGCGAATCAGGGGGGTCTCGGAATCTGTACATCCCCCTGCAATAGAAGGATATTTGCAGAGTTTGTTCCGTACCCTGAAAAGCACCCCTTCCTCTCCAGAGATAATGTTGGAACGCGCTCACAGAGCGCTTAGGGCAAAACCACCCCCCAAAGCACCCCCCAGAGACATCATTGTCCGTTTCCTTAACTACAAAGACAAGGAAGAAATTTTAAGGTACGCCCGTACCAATCACCCGGTACAACATGCGGGTGAGGAGCTTCAGATATTTTCAGACCTATCCCCAACAACCCTACAGAAAAGGAGAGACATGGGACACATAACAACTAATCTCAGGGCCCACAAGATCCCTTACCGCTGGGGCTTCCCAGTCTCTATAGTGGCAACTCATAACAATAAGACAGCAATATACAAAGCAGGAGAAGATGTCCAATCATTCTATGACTGCTTAGCGTTGGAAAACTTGCAGCATACCCAGGATGTGACCCCTGGGTCCTCCAGCCGGGCCCCCTAGTCTATGAGACTCTGGCTTAACATTTGCTCTGAGAAGATTTCTGGATTAACCGCCCAATTTGTTTAACTAAAATGTTACTCAACCCGTAGTTAGAATATTGTTTAGTAAAGTTAATTGCTGAGTTTAAATGTTTGAGAGGTGTTTCCGGGACATTGGGTAAGCTCCTCTTTACACTTATGTTTTCATTGCTATGTATCTCTACTTAATTTTCAGGATCAAAATAACTGCATATCAGTGCTGTGACATAACTGTTAACAATAACTATCTGGCTGATAATTTTCAACTCACTCACCCAGCCAGCCTATTCAAAATGTTATTTAATTTGTTGTTATAATGTTATTTAGCCTACTAAACTATCTGTGGCCTTCTAGAAATATCCCTCTTAGCGCTGGCGCACTTAATGTCATCTCCCTGATTAGCTGCAATGTCATAACGTTAATACGTACAATGTTTAAATTTAGAGGTGTATAACTGATTTGCGATCACTCACGGCACCTTCCTTGCTTTCACTCATACAATGCTTTATCTCTGTGAAACTGGAGGAACGTAGTATCAGAGGGTTGTTACTGAGACTTAAAGGCTAACATTAGTTAATTAGAGGGCAATTTTTCAGTACGCCCATCTTACCAGTCTATTCAAATCCTTATTCAACTAGTTGATACACTGCTATTTAGATTAATATACCACTGTACCCTAGCAGTTAGACAATATCTGTTGGCCACTAGAAATGTTCCTTCTGGCACTGACATACCTACTGCCATCCCCCTGTTTACTTACAATACCCCGATGTTAGTGCGCTCAGTGCTGAGATTTAGATGTAAATAATTGGTTTGCGGGCACCTTTTGCATCTCACCCCTACCATCCACCCCCCCTTCATCTGAACCACCCCACCCTACCCTAACTCATCCTCCTCCATCCATGCCCCACTGTTCTGTGCCTACTGTACGACAACTCTTGAAAACGTGGCAAATCCGCCACCAAGAGTTATTATATATTTCAATTGTTGTATTTGCCTGGGGGTTACAACCCCAATTTCTTTTGTTTGTTACTTGTTATTTAGAAGGTTACTAAATTTATGTAGACAACCATTTACGGACCTTCCGTGTTTTGTTTGTTCGATACAAGACACCTGCTTCACTTACTCTTTACCTCTAATCTATAACTCCTACTTTTCCCTTTCCCCCCCACCCATCCTCCCCCTCCAAAACTTTCTCCTCCTCCCCCCTTTTTTTTTTTTTTTTTTTTCTTTCAGAATGAACCACCAATATAGCAAGTTCGGATCTCATGGCCTCACATTAACCACTATTAATGCCAAAGGTTTGAACAACCCAGGTAAGCGGTCTATAGCTTTCAGAGCCCTAAAGAATTTACATAGCCATATACTCTTCTTCCAAGAGACACATTTCCGCAGGGGCAGGGAGCCAAAGTGGTTTAACGCCCAATATCCCACAGCCCTGTTCGCGTCAGGCCTCTCTAAAAAGGGGGGAGTGGGGATACTGATACACCACTCAGTCCCATTAAAAATTGCACATGTAGAAAAGGACACAGAGGGCAGATACCTGTTGATAACGGGAACATTATATGATCACCCGATCACCCTTATTACTCTCTATAGCCCGAACACAGAACAGCACCTATTCTTGCGCAAGATTGCGAGGCTCATTTTGGACTTCGCGAAGGGACCAGTGTTCCTTTCGGGTTATTTTAACATATCCATGGAAACGTCATTAGACACATCCAATGGGTCAGACAGTACCCCTACTAAAACTCTCAAATCAGTCAAATCCACAATCTCAAGTCTTGCCCTACACGATATTTGGAGGACACTACATCCATCAACTAGGGACTACACATACTACTCCCCTTCACATAACAAATACTCTAGAATAGATTATTTTCTTACGGACTCTATCGGACTTGATATGGTAACATCTTGCACTATAGGCCCGATTACTTGGTCAGACCATGCCCCGGTCACATGTGAAGTTCAATGGCCCGATCTTCCACCCACGACATATATATGGAGACTTTACGATACACTACTAGACAACCCTGCAATAAGCTCTGAAATCCAAAAATCCCTTACAGACTATCTACGACATAACGACCCCTCGCAGACCTCAATAATAAACTTTTGGGAGTCCCATAAGTGTGTTATCCGGGGAGAATTCCTTAAACACAGAGCCCGCCTTAACAGACAGCACAGACTAAAATACACCCAACTTTTGAACAATGTTACACAGCTTGAAGCTGCACACAAAAATGCCCCATGGGACATGGAGGCTAAGAATAAATTAGAAGACACTAAGAGGGAACTTCAGGCCCACCTAAGAGAGTCCTTTCAGCGTAAATTTTTAGCAATAAAACAACAGTACTATGAGGGAGGCAATAAACCGGGGAAACTGCTAGCTAGAACGACCCGTAGAAAACAGCTCAAAACATATATTCACAGTCTCCAGAACCCTGATGGCACAACATTGAAAAGTAGCAAACAAATTGCAAATTCTTTCCACACGTATTACAAAGCATTATATAATATCCCACACAAGCTTAACCATGGGGAATGCGTAGTCACAACAGACACTAAAATCCAGCTTATAGATCAATACTTAACAGACCTTGAACTACCAAGACTAGACCCCGATCAAAAGAACAGCTTAGACGAGCCCATCACTGCTTTAGAGCTTTCTAAAGCCCTTAAAGACTTCCCCAGCGGGAAATGCCCAGGTCCAGATGGCTACTCGCTAAAATACTATAAATTCTACAGTAAAACACTAAGCCCACTGCTACTCCAATTGTTCAACAACCTGATAACAGAGCCCACTTTAGCTGGCACAATGCTTGAAGCACATATCTCACTTATACCCAAACCCGGCAAGCCCCCTACCTCCCCAGCGAATTTTAGACCCATATCCTTGCTGAACATGGACATCAAAATTTTAGCAAAAATTTTAGCGAATCGCCTCAATAAGTATATCCCTTCTCTTGTCTCCTCTGACCAAGTGGGCTTTGTGCCCGGTAGGGAGGCAAGAGATAACACCACCAAGGTCTTTCAAATTATTAATTTTGCCCAAACTGAAGGAGTACCATTGGCCCTTCTAGCGACTGATGCGGAGAAGGCCTTCGACCGGGTCGATTGGCTCTTCCTGCGTCGAGTCATGTCGGCAATGAATATCGGCTCAGCTTTCACCAACATGGCATTTGCATTATACTCTGCCCCGAACGCACGTATTAGAGTGAACGGTATTCTGTCGGATAGATTTGACATTTCCAATGGGACCCGACAGGGTTGCCCCCTATCCCCCTTATTATTTGCTCTCTCGATAGAAGCGCTTGCTCAAAAGGTTAGAAATAATGCAAACATCAAGGGAGTACGCATTGGAAATGAAGAACACAAACAGGCCTTATACGCCGATGATGTTCTCTATACACTCACGAATATTGAAACATCTGTCCCTGAACTCCTGAAAGAGATTAATGAGTATGGCAAGCTATCTAATTTTCACCTAAACTTAACTAAATCAGAGCTTCTTAATATAAATGCCCCTACAGAACATATAGACTTCCTGTCCAATAGCTATAAGATGACAATAGCTCCCACCAAATTGAAATACCTTGGTATATATCTTTCTGCAAGCCCCTCTGACATTTTTAAAAACAATTACTTGACCCTACGTAAAGAGATAGTCAATGACCTGTCCTCATGGAGTAATAAATCACTTTCATGGTTAGGGAAGATAGGCCTCATTAAAATGAATATTCTTCCACGAATATTGTATGTAATGCAAACAGTCCCGATTCGCCTACAGAACGACTTCCTGCCCCATCTCCAAAGCACCATAGAACAGTTTATATGGAAGGGTACGAGACCGAGAATACCCAGAAGGACACTGTATCTCCCTAGAGACAAGGGGGGACTCGGCTTCCCAGACCTAGCCTCTTATAGGAGGGCCATTTTTTTGCAAAGACTGAGGGAATGGTCTCAGAACACCATGTAAAAAAAATGGGTCGGAATAGACGGGCAAATTCTACAACTAAATAATGTTGGATCCTTGGCGTGGATCACTACAAATAAACGACCCAGGCTAATACAAAAATACCACATAACACATGAAACACTAACTGTGTGGGACAAATTGATAGCTACGAGTACACACATGTCGTCCCCTGTCTCGCCAATGCTTCCCATAATAGAAAACCCAGAGTTACCATACTATGAACTCAGTAGACGCGTGAGCTCTCCCTACAGATTAAGAGTAGGAATCTTGCATTACGCACAGGAGGGGGGCAGATTATTATCACAGCCAAAACTACAAGAACAGATTGGCCCTGTTTTCTCCTCCTGGTTAAGATATCACCAACTTTCTCATTTCTTACTCACCCACAAACAAAAACACAATTTTCTCAGAAACCTGACGCCTTTCGAATCCCTATGCACCGAAATCACTCCACCTAAAAGACTGATCTCAAAGATATACAAACTCTTACTCATTCCACCAGACATTCAGTTGCCTACATATACTAGGGTATGGAATAGAGAGCTTAGCAGTGTAGTTGAGGAGGACGATTGGCTTAGAGCCTTTGCCCTGACCAAGGGGTCATTGGTATCAGCCACTGTGCAGGAGATACACCTTAAACTATTGACCAGATGGTATTATACCCCTGCAAAACTTCATCAGCTCTTTCCTGCGGTTAGTGCCACATGTTGGAGGGGGTGCGGAGAACAGGGTTCCATTGTCCACATATGGTGGTCTTGCCCCAGCCTCTCCAGATTCTGGGAGGCGGTTATGAAGGAAATATCAGAAAAATTGAATATAACCATACCCAACACCCCCGAGACCCTGCTGTTCTTACATCTCCCCAGTATCAAAGACACACATAGCCGCGCTCTCCTTTTACTTATGCTTACCGGTGCGAAGAGGCTTATCCCTAGATTGTGGAAGTCAAAAGAAGCACCTGCTTTGGCTGATTGGCGTGCCGCTGTCAATGACCTATTGGTTATGGAAAAACTGCATTATTCCAGGTGTAACCAAATGGTGACGTATGAACTAATGAGGGCCGTTTGGTCTCCTGCCCCAGCGTGAAATTTAAGGGAGTCTTTCCCTTTCTCTGAAGGCTATGTCTAGACCCTTGCTATTCCCTAAATTTTTTTTTTTTCTCTTCTTTTCTCCTCTTCCTCTTTCCCCCACCCACCCACAACTTCTTACCCTTCTACCCTTCCTAAGTGTGTCTTGATAGATTGAGACGGTATATTACGTATTATTTTATATTACATACAGAATTGACCAACAAATAATTATTAAAATGTCAAGCTTTCCATCTCTGTACTCAGATTTTTGTAATGTGGTACTGCGCGTTGCGCTCCCACAAATTGTTTTCTTTGCATTATTGCTCAATGTACAATGTCTTTATTTATTTTCAATAAAGCTTGTTTTGAAAAAAAAAAAAAAAAAAATAAAAAAAAAAATGGACAGATACTTAGAGGTTCCTGTTTACACTGATGTTTTTCCAGTCCCTAAGAGGATTGTGACTATTGTTACTAAGGAGAAACGCGTAGCTTTGTTTTTATATTTTTAAATAAAACTCTTTTTTTATATTGGGACACTTGCTATTTTCCTTTGTTGCTACATTACTTTTTGCTGAGAGGAGCCCTTTGCACTGGGCCTCTTTCTGATTTACTGGAGGCTCCTGGATTTCCTGGTATCCTGCAAGCCCTTGATTAAGTCTGGTGGGTGACCATATTGATCCCATCCTGCCTCTATAGCATCAAAGGAGATGCTACAACAAATGTGAGTACCCTTTTCAAACACTCACTGACTCATAATTGTCTAGACAATACTAGGCCGTATAGGCACCTTTGTCCCTTTATGTTGTTCATCTAGACATCACATCTACACCGGAATTTGGTCTCCTGGGTGACTAATAGAAATCCCAGACTGCTGCAATAGCACTACTTGAAGTGCTTTCCTAAATGTGAGTTTATATTGTATATTCACACAGACCTATCTTCTGGACCAGACAATATTGGGCCATGTGGCGCTTCTGTCTCTTCTTGTCTTTCTAGATTGTCACTAAGGAGTGAGATAGACCAGGTATTACGTTTGCTCCCCCTCCTGTTTTTAAGAAAATGTTTCCCATATCTGACACCATACAGGACTCGTGGCAGACTGTTCCTAAGGTGGAGGGAGCTATTTCTACTCTTGCTAAGCATGCAACTATTCCTATCAAAGACAGTTGTGCTTTCAAAGATCCTATGGATAAAAAATTAGAGGGTCTCCTAAAGAAAATTTTGTTCATCAAGGTTTTCTTCTCCAACCTATTGCATGCATTGTTCCTGTAACTACTGCAGCTGCTTTCTGGTGTGAGGCTCTAGAATAGGCTCTCCAGGTCGAGACTCCATTAGAGGATATTTTGGATAGAATTAAGGCCCTTAAGTTGGCTAATTCTTTCATTACAGATGCCGCTTTCCAAATGGCTAAATTAGCGGCAAAGGATTCAGGTTTTGCCATTTTAGCACGCAGGGCGTTATGGCTTAAGTCCTGGTCTGCTGATGTGTCATCAAAATCTAAATTGTTGAACATCCCTTTCAAAGGAAAGACCCTATTTCGGGCCTGCACTGAAAGAAATTATTTCAGACATCACTGGAGGGAAAGGCCATGCCCTCCCTCAGGATAAAACAAATAAGATGAGGACCAAACAAAAATAATTTTTGTTCCTTTTGGAACTTCAAGGGTGGTCCTGCTTCAGCTTCCCCTGCAGCAAAGCAAGAGGGGAATTCTGTCCAATCCAAGTTAGTCTGGAGACCTAACCAGGCTTGGAACAAAGGTAAACAGGCCAAGAGGCCTGCTGCTGCCTCTAAGACAGCATGAAGGGGTAGCCCCCGATCCGGGACTGGATTTAGTAGGGGGCAGACTCTCTCTCTTCGCTCAGGCTTGGGCAAGAGACGTTCACGATTCCTGGGCTTTAGAAATTGTGTCCCAAGAATATCTTCTGGACTTCAAAGACTCCGCCCAAAGGGGGAGATTTCACATTTCTCAATTGTCTGCAAACCAGACAAAGAGAGAGGCGTTCTTACGCTGTGTAGAAGACCTACATACCATGGGAGTGATCCGCCCAGTTCCAAGAGCGGAACAAGGGCTAGGTTTTTACTCCAACCTGTTTGTGGTTCCTAAAAAAGAGGGAAATTTCAGACCGATCTTGGATCTCAAAATTCTAAACAAATTCCTCAGAGTACCATCTTTCAAGATGGAGACTATTCTGACTATTCGGACTATTCTTCCTCTGATCCAGGAGGGTCAATATATGACTACTGTGGATTTAAAGGATGCGTATCTACACATCCCTATTCACAGAGATCATCATCAGCTAGGGTCCCTTTTGGCGGTTCTAAGACCGCGGGGTATAGCAGTGGCGCCTTATCTAGATGACATCTTAATTCAGGCGTCGACTTTCCAGCTAGCCAAGTCTCACACGGACATCGTGTTGGCTTTTCTGAGATCTCACGGGTGAAAGGTGAACATATAAAAGAGTTCCCTCGTCCCTCTCACAAGAGTTTCCTTCCTAGGGACTCTGATAGACTCGGTAGAAATGAAAATATTTCTGACGGAAGTCAGAAAATCAAAACTTTTAATCACTTGCCGAGCTCTTCATTCCATTCCTCGGCCATCAGTGGCTCAGTGTATGGAGGTAATCGGACTCATGGTAGCGGCAATGGACATAGTCCCTTATGCCCGCCTACACCTCAGACCACTGCAACTATGCATGCTCAAACAGTGGAATGGGGATTATGCAGGTTTATCTCCTCAACTGCATCTGGACCAAGAGACCAGAGATTCTCTTCTCTGGTGGTTGTCTCAGGACCACCTGTCGCAGGGAATGTGTTTCCACAGGCCAGAGTGGCTCATAGTAACGACAGATGCCAGCCTGCTAAGCTGGGGTGCAGTCTGGAAATCCCTGAAATCACAGGGCTTATGGTCTTGGGAGGAATCTCCTCTCCTCCCGATAAACATTCTAGAACTGAGAGCGATATTCAATGTGCTTCAGGCATGGCCTCAGCTAGCTGCGGCCAAATTCATCAGATTTCAGTCGGACAACATCACAACTGTAGCCTATATCAATCATCAAGGAGGAACACAGAGTTCTTTAGCGATGATGGAGGTAACCAAAATAATCCGATGGGCGGAGGATCACTCTTGCCATCTCTCAGCAATCCATATCCCAGGGGTAGAGAACTGGGAGGCGGATTTCCTAAGTCATCAGACTTTTCATCCGGGGGAGTCGGAGCTCCATCCGGAGGTATTTGCCCAGCTGACTCAGCTATGGGGCACACCAGAATTGGATCTGATGGCGTCCCGACAGAACGCCAAACTTCCTCGTTACGGGTCCAGGTCCCGGGATCCCCAGGCGGTACTGATAGATGCTCTAGCAGTGCCCTGGTCCTTCAGTCTGGTTTATGTATTTCCACCGTTTCCTCTCCTCCCACATCTGGTTGCCAGAATCAAGCAGGAGAGAGCTTCGGTGATTCTGATAGCGCCTGCGTGGCCACGCAGGACTTGGTATGCAGACCTGGTGGACATGTCATCTGTTCCACCGTGGACTCTGCCAATGAGGCAGGACCTTCTAATCCAAGGTCCGTTCAAGCATCCAAATCTAATTTCTCTGCGTCTGACTGCTTGGAGATTGAATGCCTGATTCTATCAAAGCGTGGTTTCTTTGAGTCAGTCATTGATACCCTGATTCAGGATAGAAAGCCTGTCACCAGGAAAATCTATCATAAGATTTGGCGCAAATATCTTTGTTGGTGGGAATCCAAGGGTTACTCATGGACTAAGATTAGGATTCCTAGAATTTTGTCGTTTCTCCAAGAAGGATTGGAGAAGGGATTATCAGCTAGTTCCTTAAAGGGACAAATATCTGCTTTGTCTATTCTTTTACACAAACGTCTGGCAGATGTCCCAGACGTTCAAGCGTTTAGTCAGGCCTTGGTCAGGATCAAGCCTGTATTTAAACCTGTTGCTCCGCCATGGAGCCTAAACTTGGTTCTGAAAGTTCTTCAAGGGGTTCCGTTTGAACCTATGCATTCCATAAATATTAAGCTTCTATCTTGGAATGTTTTGTTTTTAGTAGCTATCTCTTCGGCTCGAAGAGTTTCTGAGTTATCTGCTTTACAGTGTGACTCACCTTATCTTGTTTTCCATGCAGATAAGGTGGTTTTACGTACCATACCTGGATTCCTTCCTAAGGTTGTTTCTAACAGGAATATCAATCAGGAAATTGTTGTTCCTTCGCTGTGTCCTAATCCTTCTTCAAAGAAGGAACGTCTGTTGCACAATCTTGATGTGGTTCGTGCTTTAAAGTTCTACTTACAAGCAACCAAAGATTTCCGTCAAACATCTTCATTGTTTGTTGTCTATTCTGGTAAGCGGAGAGGTCAAAAGGCTACGGCTACCTCTCTTTCTTTTTGGCTGAAAAGCATCATCCGTATGGCTTATGAGACTGCTGGCCAGCAGCCTCCTGAAAGAATTACTGCTCATTCTACTAGAGCAGTGGCTTCCACATGGGCTTTTAAAAATGAGGCTTCTGTTGAACAGATTTGTAAGGCGGCGACTTGGTCTTCGCTTCATACTTTTTCCAAATTTTACAAATTCGAAACTTTTGCTTCTTCGGAGGCTATTTTTGGGAGAAAGGTTCTACAAGCAGTGGTGCCTTCCGTTTAAGGTACCTGTCTTGTCCCTCCCTTCATCCGTGTCCTAAAGCTTTGGTATTGGTATCCCACAAGTATGGATGAATCCGTGGACTCGATACATCTTACAAGAGAAAACAGAATTTATGCTTACCTGATAAATTTCTTTCTCTTGTGATGTATCGAGTCCACGGCCCGCCCTGTCTATTTAAGACAGGTAGTATATTTTTATTTAAAAAAACTTCAGTCACCACTGCACCCTATAGTTTCTCCTTTTTCTTCCTAGCCTTCGGTCGAATGACTGGGGGGTGGAGCTAAGGGAGGAGCTATATAGACAGCTCTGCTGTGGGTGATCTCTCTGCCACTTCCTGTTGGGAAGGAGAATATCCCACATGTATGGATGAATCTGTGGACTCGATACATCACAAGAGAAAGAAATTTATCAGGTAAGCATAAATTCTGTTTTTACGGGCAAGTTTGTATTTATTTTAACTAGGTAGAATAGTTACTAAATAGTTATTAACTATTTAATAAATACCTAGCTAAAATAAATACAAATTTACCTGTAAAATAAAACCTAACCTAAGTTACAATTACACCTAACACTACACTATAATTAAATTATTTCCCTAAATTAAATACAATTAAATAAAATTAGCTAAAGTACAAAAAAACAACACTAAATTACAGAAAATAATAAACAAATTACAAGATTTTTAAACTAATTACACCTAATCTAATCCCCCTAACAAAACCCTACACTAAATTACAAATAGCCCTTAAAAGGGCCTTTTGCGGGGCATTGCCCCAAAGTAATCAGCTCTTTTACCTGTAAAAAAAATTACAAATCCCCCCCCAACATTAAAATCCACCACCCACACAACCAGGACCACTTTGCCCGGTATATAATCATGTATATAAATAGGTATAGATATATATTATACCAAAAAACATCATATATATATATGTATGTGTGTGTGTATATATATATATATATATATATATATATATAGTGTGTATTTATGAATTAATAGAACATATTCTTCGATGGGAAGAACATTGAAATGTGAAATATTTATATTATCATGTGGGGTTAGTGCACTTGGTTAAACACGATCGGGTTTACTTTCGAGTAGGGTGTTAGTTTTTTTCCCCATTTTTTGGGGACATCCTAAAACATTTAATGTGAAAATGGCTTAATGTAGCTTAATGAGTAAATAAGTGGACAAATGTTAATCAATTGCTACATAATTTTGCACAACCCAAGATTTCCACTATTCAAGCCTATCCTAGAAGTTTAATGGATTTTGGTGTCCCACAAGGCAAATGAGTGACATTAAGCTTGTTTTATGGGGAGCTAAATGTGGCTTAACGTACAAAATTGAACTTAGATGTTAACCAATTTCCCACAAACTTCTCACAATACATTAGTCTACAGTATCTATTCAAACATATTCTAAAAATTTCAGGACATTTGATAAAATTTACCAAAAGTTATTTGCATTTAACTATTTTTAGTTAAATGCAAATTATTTAGAAAATAAATTTTTAGAGAAAGGATGTGAGATGAAACTTTTAAAACAAGCTAGAGACAAAGCTAGAACTAGGAGAGGAATACGCTTTTAAATAAAACCGTTAAAATAGTCATAATATACTTAATTCAACAAATAGTGACGATAAAGATCAAATTAGATTTATTACAACTTATAATGAAGGAGCAGGTATGATTAAGAAAATTCTTAATAAACATTGGGGAATTATTAAAGCTGATCCTTTGTTAAGAGAAATAGTTGGGGAAAAACCAGTAGTTACGTATAAAAGAAATATGAATTTGAAAAACCATCTAGCTCCCAGTAAGTTGAGACCGGTCATTAATATAAAAATTGAAAATACATCAAATGTAAATAGTTTGGGTAGTTGGCTTTCTATACCTAATGGGCCATATAGGTGCAGGACAAATAAATGCAGCATGTGTAAATATATTGTGTAACATAGTACTTTTAATAATTTTAATAACACCAAACATTTTGATATTAAGTGTAGGTGTACATGTGAATCAACTCATGTAGTCTATCTCCTGAGATGTGGATGTAATTTAACTTAAGTTATATAGGGCGCACGAAGCACAAAATTAGAAGAAGATTCAGTGAACATTTATATAATATAAAGAAAGGTCTGCATAGCCATAGTGTATCCAACCACTTTAAGTCCTATGGATTAAAAATACTGATAGTTTACATCCTATGGGTCTTAATATAGACCTTGACATACAAGCTTTTTTATAAGTGATCTCATTCATAATAGATTAAATAATATGTATCGATTTATCCTTTATTTTATTAAATAATATTTTTAATATTTTTTAAATATTTTGTTCTCAATGTTTTCTGAGATTAGGTAGTGTAACTATGAATCTCTGACTGTCTTTTAGAGAAGGTTTTATTATGGTAATTTCTTTCATGTAATTGGCAAGAGTCCATGAGCTAGTGACGTATGGGATATACAATCCTACCAGGAGGGGCAAAGTTTCCCAAACCTCAAAATGCCTATAAATACACCCCTCACCACACCCGCAATTTAGTTTTACAAACTTTGCCTCCTATGGAGGTGGTGAAGTAAGTTTTGATTTCTACGTTGATATGCGCTTCTCAGCATTGTTAAAGCCCAATTCCTCTCAGAGTACAGCGAATGTCAGAGGGACGTGAAGGGAGTATCACTTATTGAGTACAATGATTTTCCTAACGGGGGTCTATTTCATAGGTTCCATAGAGATTCATCTCCTACCTCCCTTTTCAGATCGACGATATACTCTCAATTTACCATTACCTCTACTGATAACTGTTTCAGTACTGGTTTGGCTATCTGCTATATGTGGATGGGTGTCTTTTGGTAAGTATGTTTTTTATTACTTAAGGCACCCCAGCTATGATTTGGCACTTTATGCATTTATATAAAGTTCTAAATATATGTATTGTACTTATATTTGCCATGAGTCAGGTTCATGTATTTCCTTCTGCAGACTGTCAGTTTCATATTTGGGGAAAATATTGATTTTTAAGAAATTTTTTCTTACCTGGGGTTTAGTCTTTTTCTTTCAATTGATTACTTTTTTCTTGCAAATTGCGGGGTGGTATTAGGCCCACGGGTGCGCCAAATGCTAAACTTTATTGCGTCATTTTTGGCGCGAGAATTTTTTGTCACGAAAAATACGTCTGTGATGCAACGTCGTCATTTCCGGCATCGTAGTTGATGCTGAAGCCTTATACAAGGTTGCGCCGTTAGTGACGCGAGTGTGTCATTTCCGGTTATTGGCGCCAAAAAAGTTTTCAGTTACGTTGTGCGTCATACTTGGTGCCAAACTTTTTCATTATTTTAATACCCCATTCATGTTTGCCTCTTGCCTTTTTCTCTATCAGAGGGCTATGCTATTTGCATTTTTTCCCATTCCTGAAACTGTCATATAAGGAAATTGATAATTTTGCTTTATATGTTGTTTTTTCTTTTACATATTTCAAGATGTCTCAATCTGATCCTGCCTTCAGAAGTATCTGCTGGAACTTTGCTGCCTGACATCGGTTCTACCAAAGCTAAGTGCATTTGTTGTAAGATTGTGGAAATTATTTCTCCGAATGTCATTTGTAATAGTTGTCATGATAAACTTTTACATGCAGATAGTGTGTCCATCAGTAATAGTACATTGTCAGTTGCAGTTCCTTCAACTTCTAATGTACATGATATGCCTATGAATCTTAAAGAATTTGTTACTGATTCTATCCAGAAAGCTTTGTCTGCATTTCCACCTTCTAATAAACGTAAAAGGTCTTTAAAAACTTCTCATTAAGTTGATGAAATTTCAAATGACCAACAACATAATAATTTATCCTCCTCTGATGAGGATCTATCTGATACAAAAGATCCTTCCCCAGACATTGACAAATCTTCTTATTTATTTAAAATAGAGTATATGCGTTTCTTATTAAGAGAAGTGTTAATTACTTTGGATATTGAGGTAACCATTGCTCTTGATGTTAAGTCTAATAAACGTTTAAATGTTGTTTTTAAACCTCCTGTGGATTCTCCAGGAGTTTTTCCTATTCCTGAGGCTATTTCTGATATGATTTCTAAGGAATGGAATAAGCCAGGTACTTAGAAACATAGAAACATAGATATTGACGGCAGATAAGAGCCATAGGCCCAGCAAGTCTGCCCCACCTTACCTAACAGTATAAACTTATCTAGTTCGTAGGATAGCCCTATACTTGTCCCATGCATTTTTAAAGTCCCCCACAGTGTTTGTTGCTACTACCTCTTGAGGAAGTTTATTCCATAAATCAATCACTCTTTCTGTAAAGAAGTGCTTCCTCAAATTACTCCTGAATCTACTACCCTTTAGCTTGAGCTCATGACCCCTTGTTCTTGAATTTTCCATTTTATGTAAAATACCCACAGCCTCAGTTTTACTAAACCCTTTAATGTACTTGAAAGTTGCTATCATATCACCTCTTTCCCTTCTCTCCTCTAAGCTATACATATTTAGGTCATTGAGCCTATCCTGGTAAGTTTTATTTTTTAGACCATGTACCATTTTGGTAGCCCTCCTTTGCACAGATTCAAGTTTGTTAATATCCTTCTGAAGATATGGCCTCCAGAACTGCACACAATACTCAAGATGAGGCCTAACTAATGATCTATAAAGTGGCATAAGAACCTTACTATTTCTGCTGCAAATACCTCTACCAATACATCCAAGCATTCTGCTAGCCTTACTCGCTGCCTTACTACATTGTTTACTAAGTTTTAAATCATCTGAAATAATAATTCCCAAGTCCTGTTCCTCGTCTGTAACAGTCAGTAAAGTGTCATTGAGTCTGTAATTAACATTTGGATTTTTCTTCCCTAAATGCATTATTTTACACTTTGCTGTGTTAAACTTTAGATCCCAGTCGTTTGTCCAATCCTCCAATTGTTGTATATCACTTCTCATTTTGTCTACCCCCCCTGGAACATCCACTCTGTTGCAAATTTTTGTATCACCTGCAAAGAGACATACTTTCCCCTGTAGCCCTTTGCTGATATCGCAGATAAATATACTTCTTTTATTCCTTCTTCAAAGTTTAAAAAAATGTATCCTTACCAGCAAATTCTATAGAGTTTTGGGAAAAAATCCCCAATTTCTACTCTTGCTAAACGTACCACTATTCCTATGGAAGATAGTACTTCCTTTAAGGATCTTTTAAATAGGAAGCTTGAATCTTATCTAAGGAAAGCCTATTTATATTCAGGTCATCTTCTCAGACCTGCAATTTCTTTGGCTGATATTGCGGCTGCATCAACTTTCTGTTTGTAGAATTTAGCGCAACAAGAATTGGATTCTAACATATCTAGCATTATTCGCTTACTGCAATATGCTAATCATTTTATTTGTGATGCCATTTTTGATAATATCAAAATTGATGTTAGATCCATGTCTTTAGCTATTTTAGCTAGAAGAGCCTTGTGGCTTAAATCTTGGAATGCTGATATGACATCTAAATCTAGTTTACTATCTCTTTCTTTCCAAGGTAATAATTTATTTGGTTCTCAGTTGGATTCTATTATTTCAACTGTTACTGGGGGAAAGGGAGTTTTTCTGCCTCAGGATAAAAAACCTAAAGGTAAATCTAAGGCTTCTAACCGTTTTCATTCCTTTCGTCAGAATAAGGAACAAAAATCTAATCCTTCTCCAAGGAATCTGTTTCCAATTAGAAGCCTTCCTCAAATTGGAATAAATCCAAGCCATTTAAGAAACCAAAGTCAGCCCCTAAATCCGCATGAAGGTGCGGCCCTCATTCCAGCTCAGCTGGTAGGGGGCAGATTAAGGTTTTTCATGGATATTTGGATAAATTCTGTCCAAAATCAATGGATTCAGAGCATTGTCTCTCAAGGGTATCAAATAGGATTCAGAGTAAGACCTCCTGTGAGAAGATTTTTTCTCTCACGTATCCCAGCAAATCCAGTAAAAGCTCAGGCTTTCCTGAAGTGTGTTTCAGACCTGGAGTCTTCGGGGTAATCATGCCAGTTCCTTTTCAGGAACAAGGTCAGGGGTTTTATTCAAATCTATTCATTGTTCCAAAGAAGGAAAATTCATTCAGACCAGTTCTGGATCTGAAAATTTTGAATCGTTATGTAAGAGTACCAACTTTCAAGATGGTGACTATAAGGACTATTCTGCCTTTTGTTCAGCAAGGACATTATATGTCTACAATAGACTTGCAGGATGCATACCTTCATATTCCGATTCATCCTGAACATTATCAGTTCCTGAGATTCTCTTTTCTAGACAAGCATTACCAATTTGTTGCTCTTCCATTTGGCCTAGCAACAGCTCCAAGAATCTTTTCAAAGGTTCTAGGTGCCCTTCTCTCTGTAATCAGAGAACAGGGTATTGCGGTGTTTCCTTATTTGGATGATATCTTGGTACTAGCTCAGTCTTTATGTTCTGCAGAATCTTACACGAATCAACTAGTGTTGTTTCTTCAAAGACATAGTTGGAGGGTCAATTTACCAAAAAGTTTCTTGATTCCTCAGACAAGGGTCACCTTTTTAGGTTTCCAGATAGATTCAGTGTCCATGACTCTGTCTCTAACAGACAAGAGACGTTTGAATTTGGTTGCAGCCTGTCGGCACCTTCAGTCTCAGTCATTCCCTTCATCAGCTATGTGCATGGAAGTTTTAGGCCTCATGACTGCAGCATCGGACGCGATTCCTTTTGCTCGTTTTCAAATGAGACCTCTTCAGCTTTGTACGATGAATCAATGGTGCAGGGATTATACAAAGATATCACAGTTAATATCCTTAAATCCCAATGTTCGACACTCTCTGACGTGGTGGTTAAATCTCCAGCGTCTAGTTCAAGGGGCTTCCTTTGTTCGACCAACCTGGACTGTGATCACTACAGACGCAAATCTTTCAGGTTGGGGAGCTGTTTGGGGATTTTTGAAAGCACAAGGGGTTTGGAAATCTCAAGAGGCGAGATTACCAATCAATATTTTAGAACTCCGTGCAATTCTCAGAGCTCTTCAGTTTTGGCCTCTGTTGAAGAGAAAACCGTTCATTTGCTTCCCGACAGACAATATAACAAGTGTGGCATATGTCAATCATCAGGGTGGGACTCACAGTCCCCAAGCTATGAAAGAAGTATCTCGGATACTTGCTTGGGCGGAATCCAGCTCCTGTCTAATCTCTGCGGTGCATATCCCAGGTGTAGAAAATTGACGGCTGAGATTATTTGCCTGCCAGACTTTACATCGGGGAGTGGTCTCTCCATCCAGATGTGTTTTCTCAGATTGTTCAGATGTGGGGTCTTCCAGAGATAGATCTCATGGCCTCTCATCTAAACAGGAAACTTCCCAGATACCTGTCCAAGTCCAGGGATGTTCAGGCGGAAGCAGTGGATGCGCTGACACTTCCTTGGTGTTATCATCCTGCTTACATTTTCCCGCCTCTAGTTCTTCTTCCAAGAGTGATCTCCAAAATCATCATGGAACAATCGTTTGTGTTGCTGGTGGCTCCAGCATGGCCACACAGGTTTTGGTATGTGGATCTGGTTCGGATGTCCAGTTGCCAACCTTGGCCACTTCCGTTAAGGCCGGACCTACTGTCTCAAGATCCGTTTTTCCATCAGGATCTCAAATCATTAAATTTGAAGGTATGGAAATTGAACGCTTAGTACTAAGTCATAGAGGTTTCTCTGACTCAGTGATTAATACTATGTTACAAGCTCGTAAATCTGTCTCTAGAAAGATTTATTATAGAGTTTGGAAGACTTACATTTCATGGTGTTCTTCTCATAAATTCTCTTGGCATTCTTTTAGAATTCCTAGAATTTTACAGTTTCTTCAGGATGGTTTGGATAAGGGTTTGTCTACAAGTTCCTCGAAGGGACAAATCTCTGTTCTTTCTGTTTTATTTCACAGAAAGATTGCTATACTTCCTGATATTCACTGTTTTGTACAGGCTTTATTTCGTATTTAGCCTGTCATTAAATCAATTTCTCCTCCTTGGAGTCTTAATTTGGTTTTGAAGGCTTTACAGGCTCCTCGATTTGAGCCTATGTATTCTTTGGACATTAAACTACTTTCTTGGAAAGTGTTGTTCCTTTTGGCTATCTCTTCTGCTAGAAGAGTTTCTGAGCTATCTGCTCTTTTTTGTGAGTCTCCTTTTCTGATTTTTCATCAGGATAAGGCAGTTTTGCAGGCTTCATTTCAATTTTTACCTAAGGTTGTGAATTCTAACAACATTAGTAGAGAAATTGTTGTCCCTTCCTTGTGTCCTAATCCTAAGAATTCTTTAGAAAGATCCTTACATTCTTTGGATGTGGTAAGAACTTTGAAATATTATGTGGAAGCTACTAAAGATTTCAGGAAGACTTCCAGTCTATTTGTTTTATTTTCTGGTCCTAAGAAATGTTAAGGCTTCTGCTATTTCCTTGGCTTCTTGGTTAAAACTTTTGATTCATCAAGCTTATTTAGAGTTGGGTCAGGCCCCGCCTCAGAGAATTACAGTTCATTCTACTAGATCAGTCTCCACTTCGTGGGCTTTTATGAATGAAGCTTCAGTTGATCAGATTTGCAAAGCGGCAACTTGGTCCTCTTTGCATACATTTACTAAATTCTACTATTTTGATGTATTTACTTCTTCAGAAGCAGTTTTTGGTATTAAAGTTCTTCAGGCAGCTGTTTCAGTTTGATTCTTCTGCTTTTGATTTAAGTTTTTTTCTTTAATTTATGAGAATAAACTTATTTTTTTGGGTTGTGGATTAATTTTTTCTGCGGAAAATGGCTGTTTTTATTTTTATCCCTCCCTCTCTAGTGACTCTTGCGTGGAGTTCCACATCTTGGGTATTGCTATCCCATACGTCACTAGCTCATGGACTCTTGCCAATTACATGAAAAAAAACATAAGTTATGTAAGAACTTACCTGATAAATTCATTTCTTTCATATTGGCAAGAGTCCATGAGGCCCACCCTTTTTTATGGTGGTTATGATTTTTGTATAAAGCACAATTATTTCCAAATTTCTTTAGTTGATGCTTTTTACTCCTTTCTTTATCACCCCACTGCGTGGCTATTTGTTAAACTGAATTGTGGGTGTGGTGAGGGGTGTATTTATAGGCATTTTGAGGATTGGGAAGCTTTGCCCCTCCTGGTAGGATTGTATATCCCATACGTCACTAGCTTATGGACTCTTGCCAATATGAAAGAAATGAATTTATCAGGTAAGTTCTTAGAAAAATTATGTTTTTTAGAATTAGTAGCATTAGTTTTAATATAGAGTATGTATATTAGTTGTATCATATATTAATTTACACTCCTCTTAGTGTTCATATTTTAGACAATTTAACATTACAACATATCTAATAGGGGTTTGTAAAGTTGAATGCAATTTATTAATACAATGTATAGTCTCTTGTAATTAATTGTAAGAAATTGTTCCAAATGTATTTTAAGGAAAATTGTTCTTTAATCTAGCAAGATGTAATTGTAAATAATGGTTTTATATATTTTCAAAAGCATCTATCTGTGATGAAATTGTATTTGCTTTATTAACTTTCTAGGATGGTTTGAGAGAATTGAGTGACTTTAACCAATAGGATAATATATTCGGCTATAAATGCCTCTGCCTAACCAGCTTTAGATTATCCCTTGACAAAGTCCGGACGATACCGGATGAAATGCGTAGGGTGGACTCTTTTGGCCAAATAGTGAACCGTAGTGTGATCATAGAAGGAGAGAGGGTTGTTTGAACAGTCTGCAACATCAAATCGAGACGTAAGCAGGGTGTTTGAGCCGACTACCCCTGATCACTACAGTGCTACGACTTTGGATTTCAACCTAAAAGGATTATTTAAAGTTCTTGTTTTATACATACTTCTTGTAAATATGTTTTTATGTATGCATGGGATTTGTTATTAAAGTTGTTCACTTGAATTGTGGGTTGCGCTGGTTTCTTTTCTCCGTTTTCTACAGATTGCATCACAGCCTGTTTGGGACATACAGGCTTTGTATACGGCAGCACCCTCTCCCTCAGAAAACACTGGCAATTTGAGGATTGAATCTTTACATTCAGGGAACAGACATTATACTTTGGATTATTGCAAGTATTACTTCAATCTCAAACTCATTAAGACTGGACATGTTGTGCCAACATGGTTAAACTTACATGTTTATATATGTTTTGAGACATTTTTTAATAATTACCATGGTTTTATGATTTTTCTTTTTTAATAAGTCACGGAATTATTATTTAGTGAATAGTGCACAGATTATAATAGGGCAGTATTGGGAATATATTATATTTATAATTCTTATGTTTATACACTGTATCTTTCAGGCATAGTTTGTATTGGAAGATTTTTAGTTAAGCGCCGCTTTTAGCTCAGTTTTTATTTAACGTGAGCAGCTTAATGTGAAAAGAGCTTAAAGGGACACTGTACCCAATTTTTTTCTTTCGTGATTCAGATAGAGCATGACATTTTAAGCATTTTTCTAATTTACTCCTTTTATCAATTTTTCTTCATTCTCTTGGTATCTTTATTTGAAATGCAAGAATGTACGTTTAGATGCCGGCCCATTATTGTTGAACAACCTGGGTTGTCCTTGTTGATTGGTGGATAAATTCATTCACCAATAAAAAAAGTTGCTGTCCAGAGTACTGAACCCAAAGCAAGCTTAGATGCCTTCTTTTTCAAATAAAGATAGCAAGAGAACGAATAAAAATTGATAATAGTAGTAAGTTAGAAAGTTGCTTAAAATTGCATGCTCTTTCTGAATTACAAAAGAAAAATTTTGGGTACAGTGTCCCTTTAATGTACCAAAATGTGCCTAAACATCAATCAATTGCCTTGAAACTTGGCACAACCACAGTTTTTCACTATCCAAGTCTATTCTAGAAAATTCATGGTATTTGTTTTCCCACAAGGCAAATGAGTGACATTAAGCTTGTTTTTTGGGGAGCTTAATGTGGCTTAACGTAGAAAAATGAAAAAATGTGGCTTAACGTAGAAAAATGAACTTAGATGTCAACCAATTTCCCCCAAACTTCACAAAATACAATAATCTATCTGTTCACACATTTTCTGATAATATCAAGACAATTGGTAAAACATATCAAAAGAAATTCACAAATATCTATTTTTTTACAATCTTAAAACATTGAAATTGAATGGCTTAGCGTAAAAAGAGCTTAATGTACCAAAATGTGCCTAAACATGAATCAATTGCCTTGAAACGTGGCACAACCTCTCTTTTTCACTATCCACGCCTATCCTAGAAATATCATGGATTTTGGTTTCCCACAAGGCAAATTAGTGACATAAAGCTTGTTTTTTGGGGAGCTTAATGCGGCTTAAATTACAAAATTGAACTTAGATGTTAACCAATTTCCCCCAAACTTCCCACAATACATTAATCTATCTATTCAAACATATTCTGAACATTTCAGGACATTTGATAAAACAAACCAAAAGTTATTTACATTTAACAATTTTTTTAGAATCCTAAAACATTTAGGGGCCAATTTATCAAAGCTTCAACTGATAATACGATGGAATCCACTAGAATCTCGCATCATATCCGACGCAAATTGAATCCGCCATAATTATCAAAGTGTCAAGATCGTCAAATGTTGAAATGTGTGACATAATATGCAGATTGATGCTTGCGTCATCCCAGGTGTTTTGAATGCACATTCGACTTTATTTGACCCTTTTTCCAATTTACCAAACATTCAACAGGTACGCTTGCATCTATTCCGACGCAGCGTACCTATCGTTCAAACTGCCACCCTTGATGCCACGGATGCCATAGAAATCAATTGGAGTCTGAAAACACAGAAAGGTTATGTTCGATGCTGCAAGACGATGAGGCATATTAGATAATAAAAGTAAATTAGAAACTTTATTAAAATTCTATACGCTTTCTAAATCAAACAATATTATTGCTCCAAATTTGGTGCAAAGTATTGCTTCAATTTTGATGCACTAGTAGATATACTGTAGGGATAAAAATGAAATACATTACTACTTATGGATTATGTTACATCTTTGTCTATCATTACAAAGCAAGGGGACAATATTATTACTCCAAACTTGGTGCGCTAGTAGATATAGAAATAAAAATGAAATAAATACATAACATAATATAGCTAACTTCCTTTTTTATTTTTGGATAAATCTATATGAACCATGTATAAGGCATGTAATAAAAGTCCCACTCTCCACTTCTCACCAAATGTGACGCAACACATTCGCACCAAATATGACACAATACTCCTAGACAACCCACACACTAGTGAATTTATCCACCACTTTTAAATATACATTGTATAGTATCACTAACGAATAAAATTGCTCGATACTTGTGTCATTGATCACTCATCAGAACTTGTAAGTGCCATTTGTTACATTGTGTATTATAATTTGAAATTATGTATATGTATAATTAGTATTAAAGATAAACATTGATGCTAACATTAGGACACACAGTGTAATATTTTAGACAATGATTTTAAAATTCGAATGATGTTTGATTCAATATAGTCTTATATATAGTCTTAAACTGATTGCTCAAAGGGATTAAACTGTCATGATTCAGATACAGCAGAAATTAAAATCACCTCTTTACTGTCATGCTATTTTTAGTGTATTTATTCCTTCTCCTGAATTTCATTTTCATTAAGAAATGTCATCTTATATGCCAGCCGATTTTATAACACCTGTGTAGGGGTGGTTTTTAAAACTAGATTGCAATCAGGACGGGTTACACAGGTACAGAGAGAAAACTGTCCCAGCTCTTAAAATATCCATTGATTGCAAATAAATACATATGATACCCTGATGACATATTATATTCGCAATTATTCCTGCTCAGAATAATAATAAATTTACACCATATACATATAGTGGTATAAATAAACACAGAAATATGAAAGACAACATTGTTTACAACAAAAAAAAATAATTTAGGGATATGTTTATATGTTTGAGATATATATATATATATATATATATATACATACATACAAGTATGTGCAAAGATATATGTACAAATTCTAGCATTGATAATCATTTATAAAAAAAAATATGAGATAAAAGCATATCATGACTTCTAGAAATACAAATACACATTAATTTATGTGAAAGTATCATATAAGAAATAAATATAAAAATAACTTTCTATGAGATATTGTTTATTGAGGTATAAATGTAGCTATTTTTTGGACACAGATGAGAAATAAAAGATTAGCTTTAGAGAAATGTGCTTGTTCATAAACAGTAATGAAATGGTATAAATAAAGTTGGGAAAAACCCGAATAACCTTGACATCAATGACTTTTAGTTAACAACTGTCTGATACTCATCGCACCGTACTTGACGCATGTGTTTTTGACGTGTTTTTTGATAAATAAGGGCATCGTATGTGGATCCACAGCAGCGATGTTTGGCAAGCATAGTGACGCAGACGAAAGCACTGAGATTGACACTTTGATAAATAGGCCCCCATATGTTTTAGGATTGTAAAAAAATAGTTAAATGTAAATAACTTTTGGTATTTTTTATCAAATGTGCTGAAATTTTCAGAATATGTTTGAATAGCTAGAATAAAGTATTGTGGGAAGTTTGGGGGAAATTGGTTAACATCTAAGTTCAATTTTGTACGTTAAGCCACATTAAGCTCCCCAAAAAACAAGCTTAATGTCACTCATTTGCGGTGTGGGAGCTAAAATCCATGAAACTTCTAGGATAGGCTTGGATAGTGAAAAAACTGAGGTTGTGCCAAGTTTCAAGGCAATTGATTGATGTTTAGGCACATTATGGTACATTAAGCTCTTTTTACATTAAAGTGAATGTAAATTTTGAATCTAAAGTGCCCGGTTTTTAAAAATTCGATTAAAAACAGGGGCAATTTAATTCATCAAAATTTACATTTCACTCGTTTTAAAAAAATACTTACCTTTTAAACTTGACAGCCGCTCCAGCTCCCCCCGGTCGTCGCAAGCCATTTCTGACGTCTGAAATGATGGATCGGTCATCTTCCAATCACGGCTCCCCCCCCCCGGGGGGAATCAGTGTCTGATTCAACGCCATGATTGGAGGAAGCCGGATTGCGCATTTTAGACCCAGGAAGAGGCTTTGTGACTGGCGGAGGAAGCTGGAGCGCCTGTCAATATTAAAAGGTATTTTTTCACAACACTAGTAAAATGTAAATTTTGATGAATTAAAGTTTCCCTGTTTTAAATCGAATTTTTAAAAACCGGGCACTTTAGCATCAAAATTTACATTCACTTTAAGCTGCTCACATTAAATGTTTTAGGATTGTAAAAAAATAGTTAAATGTGAATAACTTTTGGTAAGTTTTATCAAATGTCCTGAAATTTTAAAAATATGTTTGAATAGATAGATTAATGTATTGTAGGAAGTTTGGGGAAAATTGGTTAAAATCTAAGTTCTTTTTTTGTCCTTTAAGCCACATTAAAGGGACACTGAACCCAACTTTTTTCTTTCATGATTCAGATAGAATATCCAGCAGAAGAAAACCCAGCAAACTCAGGCTTAATCAAAAACGGGTGAATTTAATTTGAGTCTCAAAACATAAACCAACACACTGATAAACAAAAAAAGTGGGGGGAGATAAAATGATTAGCATAAAAAGCTTAGAAAATGATAGTTGCGCTGTGACCATCGGCTACCAGTCGGTCTTACGCGTTTCGGCTGGGAAACTTAGCCTTAATCATAGACCTAAAGTGTATCCGGTGTTCAGTCTTAAGTAGCCCATTTAATGGGACCCAAGGGTGAACAGCTGATGGTCATAGCGCAATTTATTGCTGAAAACTGACTGGTAACAGAAATATAATATCAAATATTTAAATAACATGGAAGTACATACTCTAAAAGGTATACAATAGAATATATTACCATCAATAAGACCCATGGAATATGTTTAACTTGATATCAACACAATACTTAAACTATCTAGGTAAATGTTGCCCTGCAATTCATTTGACTAGTAATATGTCTAAAAATACTTTTTAGTTATTAATTAGGGGTGAAGGGCAGTATTTCATTTTATGAATTTATAAATTGGAAGCGACATTAGCCACCCCAAAGCCTGTATGTTTGGGGTGGCATGATCGGGCATGAAGTATGGTGTTGGATGTAATTGGTTTTCTATATAGTGTAGTTGTAATTTTTGATGATGAGGGTTCACCTATCAAATATACGTCAAGATAGGCAATTTTAGTTTTATCTGTTGTGTAGGTAAATTGTAGGTTCACCTGGTTATTATTTAAATACATAGTGAACCTCTCCATTTCTTCTTCAGATCCCAACCACACAAACAAAAGATCATCAATGTACCTTTTATATGATCTTATACAATGTTTGTAGGGATTGTTAACTCCAAAGACGTGGGACCGCTCCCACCAGCCCATGAATAAGTTTGCATAGGCTGGGGCAAATTTGGTGCCCATAGCGGTCCCACGTCTTTGGAGATAAAAAGAATCATCAAATTTAAAATAGTTATGAACCAATAAAAATTCCAAACATGTTAGGATGTAATCCTTTAAATTGGTATCATAATTACTATAGTGATCTAAATAAAATTTGATCGCTTCCATTCCTAGATGATGTGGTATGCAAGAGTAGAGCCCAACAACATCTACAGTTAACCAGGAGCATTCTCTACTCCATGTGAGTTGTTGTAAGCTGGTTAGTAGATGTGTAGTATCTTTGAGAAAAGAAGGAAGTTGTTGGACGATGGGCTGCAGCAACGATTCCAACCAACCTGACATTCTCTCAAATAGAGATCCTATTCCTGATATAATAGGTCTTCCCTTCACCTCCTCCAAGGATTTATGCACCTTGGGGAGGTGATGGAAGATAGGAATGACAGGTGATTTAACATATAAAAAAGCAAAAGTATCTTGATCGATAATACCTTCCTGCAGCCCATCATCCAACAGCTCCAAAAATTGTAGTTTGAAAACATTGGTAGGATCACCTGACAGCGGGAGGTAAACATCTGGATCTTTAATCTGTCTTTCAGCTTCTCTTACATAATCTATTTTGTTTAACACCACAATGCTTCCCCCCTTATCCGCTGATCTTATAACTATATCATTTCTTTTAGTCAAAGATTCAATGGCCAACTTCTGTCCTTTTGTTAAATTAGGGGGGGCCGCATTGTGGTATTTAGACAAGGATATTAGATCTTCTTCTACCCTTCTATGGAAGGCTTCCAGGAAGGGTCCTCTATCCTTAGTCGGATAAAACACAGATCTTGGTTTAAACCCTGTGTGTTCAGCCTTAAGGAAGCTATTCTGAATGTTAGATTCATAATTTAGATCTTGGAGGGAAAAATAATCACATGCTTCGTCGAAATCTACAATATTTATTATAGGTTCAAGATTACTAATTTCTCTCCATTTATCATATTCTCTTAGACTATTAGGAGATACCTCTGGGGCTTCCTTGCCCCAGAAAAAATTCCTAAGTGTAAGATCTCTGACTAAGCGGTTCACATCAGTGATAGTTTCAAATAGGTTAAACTTGACACTGGGGACAAAATTCAAACCCAAGCTAAGCATTGAGGTCTCATCTTCAGTTAATATAGATTCTGAAAGATTAATAATTTTTATATGTGATACTTGTTGTATTGTCCCCTGCTTCTTTGCCCTCGTTGTCCTCTTCCTACATTTTTTCCTCTTCCTCCTCCCCCTTCTGTTTCCATCCCTACCTGTCCTAAAGGGTGCTGTACAGATTGACTATTTGTTTTCAAACATGACTTAACCTGTACATCTGGTACTGGACTGTCACTCATATTAACATTAAGAAACTCCCTACGTCTCATTTCAGTGTTATCATTATTTTTATCTCTTTGGCTTCATTTCTAGTTATTATAGGCTCTGCTCTAGACTGTGAAGAGTCAGTTTTAGTACGGGTTGATTTACTGCCTTGTTTGGGCTTAACCACTAGTTCTTCCTCGTCTGAAGGTTCACTAGAACCACTTTTACCGGAATAACCCGATGGTTCATTATCTGAGCCCTCTGAATCTGTAAAAGTAACTTTCTTTTCTGATCCTACTTGTTTCTTTTTATCGTTATTTCCCCACCTCCTTCTCTGTCTTTTGGTTTTAGTTACAGAATGCCAAACATATACCTTGTTATTTATGTAATCATCATTATCACGGTTAAACTTGCGAAGTTTAAAATTATCAAGTTCTACCCTGAATTTGTCAACACTTTCTTTCAACATTTTGTCAAGATCATTATACTTCGGGTGATCTATAAATTCATTCAGTTGTATTTGTACATTAGCTAGATCTTCCCTAATTTTAATTAATTGTTTGTCCTTATATTTAAATATAACTTTTGGTAAGTTTTATCAAATGTCCTGAAATTTTAAAAATATGTTTGAATAGATAGATTAATGTATTGTAGGAAGTTTGGGGGAAATTGGTTAAAATCTAAGTTCTTTTTTTGTCCTTTAAGCCACATTAAAGGGACACTAAACCCAACTTTTTTCTTTCATGATTCAGATAGAGCATGAAATTTTAAGCAACTTTCTAATTTACTCCTATTATCAAATTTTCTTAATTCTCTTGTTATCTTTATTTGAAATGCAAGAATGTAAGTTAGATGCCGGCCCATTTTTGGTGAACAACCTGGGTTCTCCTTGCTGATTGGTGGATAAATTCATCCACCAATAAAAAAGTGCTGTCCAGAGTGCTGAACCAAAAAAAGCTTAGATGCATTATTTTTTCAATAAAGATAGCAAGAGAACGAAGAAAAATTGATAATAGGAGTAAATTAGAAAGTAGCTTAAAATTGCATGCTCTATCTGAATCACAAAAGAAAAAATTTGGGTTCAGTGTCCCTTTAAGCTCCCCAAAAAAACAAGCTTAATGTCACTCATTCACCTTATGGGAAACCAAAATCCATGAAACTTCTAAAACAGGCTTGGTAAGGGAAAAAATGAGTTTGTGCCAAGTTTCAAGGCAATTGATTGATGTTTAGGTGAATTGTGGTAAATTAAGCTCTTTTTTACGTTAAGCCAATCACATGAAATGTTTTAGGATTGTAAAAAAATAGTTAAATGTGAATAACTTTTGGTATGTTTTATCAAATTTCCTTACATTTTCAGAATATGTTTCAATAGGTAGATTAATGTATTGTGAGAAGTTTGGGGGAAATTGGTTAACATCTAAGTTCAATTTTGTACGTTAAGCCACATTAAGCTCCCCAAAAAACAAGCTTAATGTCACTCATTTGTCTTGTGGGAAACCAAAATCCATGAAACATCTAGGATAGGCTTGGATAGTGGAACTCTCGGGTTGTGCAAAATTATGTAGCAATTGATTAACATCTGTCCACTTTTTTACTCATTAAGCTACATTAAGCCATTTTCACATTAAATGTTTTAGGATGTCCCCATTTTTTGCGCTTCATTGAAGTCTATGGGGGAAAACGTTAATGCGATCTCCATATTGTAAGTTCAGCTTTTTGAGCGCATTGGGTTAGCAC
>NC_069501.1:78502020-78512020 GCF_027579735.1 Bombina bombina | reverse complement strand
ACAGCCAATCAGCAGCAGACCCTCCCTCCCAGACTCTCCTACCTCCTGGACAGCAGCCATTTTAGATTCATTTGGAAGCTGCATTCTTAGTGAGAGGAGGGACAGTGTAGCTGCTGCTGATTTAATAGGGAAATCGATAGCTAGGATAGTGTATTCAGTGTCCACTACAGTCCTGAAGGACTCATCTGATCTCTGCTGTAAGGACAGCGCCCCAAAAAGCCCTTTTTAGGGCTAGAACATCAGTTTGCTTTTTTTTTTTCCTGTTTAATCTAATTGCAGTTGCCTGCCTGCCAGCGTGTGTGTCAGGCTCACAGCGTATACTGTGCCCACTTGCCCAGTGCCACCACTCATATCTGGTGTAACAGTAGTGTACATTTAAAAAAAACAACACTTTTTTGACTGTGAAATAATAGCAGACAGCTGCCAATACCCAAGATGGCCGCCAATAAGGCAGATGGGGAGGGTTAGAGAGCTGTTTTGGGGGGGATCAGGGAGATTGGGGGCTAAGGGGGGATGCTACACCACAGCATATGTAAATATGCTAAAAAATAATTAAAAATATTTTAAAACATTTTATTTTAGTACTGGCAGACTTTCTGCCAGTACTTAAGATGGTGGGGACAATTGTGGGGTGGGGGAGGGAAGGGAGCTGTTTGGGAGGGATCAGGGGGTCTGATGTGTCAGGTGGGAGGCTGATCTCTACACTAAAGCTAAAATTAACCCTGCAAGCTCCCTACAAAATACCTAATTAACCCCTTCACTGCTAGCCATAATACACGTGTGATGCACAGCAGCATTTAGCGGCCTTCTAATTACCAGAAAGCAAAAAGTCATATATGTCTGCTATTTCTGAACAAAGGGGATCCCAGAGAAGCATTTACAACCATTTGTGTCATAATTGCACAAGCTGTTTGTAAATAATTTCAGTGAGAAACCTAAAATTGCGAAAAAATTTAATTTTTTTTTTAAATTTGATCGCATTTGGCGGTGAAATTGTGGCATTAAATATACCAAAATGGGCCTAGATCAATACTTTGGGTTGTCTACTACACTACACTTAAGCTAAAATTAACTCTACAAGCTGCCTACATGCTCCCTAATTAACCCCTTCACTGCTGGGCATAAAACACGTGTGGTGCACAGTGGCATTTAGCAGCCTTCTAATTACCAAAAAGCAACGCCAAAGCCATATAAGTCTGCTATAATGGCATGTCTGGCACACAGTGTTGGGGCAAGGGTCCATCTGACCACTGATACCTGGTCTGCAAAGCATGGTCAGGGCAGGTATATCAACTACACTGCGCACTGTGAAGCGGGCGTAACCCTTACACTACCTGATCGATACAACATCATACCGGATGTTTTAAAGCACGTTATTCCAAACAATTTAGGAATGTTAGGTGATTTATGCCCTTTATGGATTAAAACCAGACTCTGCATCAACTATGTAATTTTCCATGGGAGTTTTGCCATGGATCCCCCTCCGGCATGCCACAGTCCAGGTGTTAGTCCCCTTGAAACAACTTTTCCATCACTATTGTGGCCAGAAAGAGTCCCTGTGGGTTTTAAAATTCGCCTGCCTATTGAAGTCTATGGTGGTTCGCCCGTTCGCGAACCTTTGTGGAAGTTTGCATTCGCCGTTCACGAACCCAAATTTTTATGTTTGCGACATCACTACGCGTGACTAAGATCACATCCGGTTCTGGTTGAATACCGGAAGTGACGCAATGTCCACCGGAGATCTCTTCAGATCTGACGACACTGGTTGTCATTTTTATTGTCCACTTAGTTAAAAAAATTATCACATGAGATATATTTAAATAAGCATTGATGTTGAAATACACAAATTGATTGCCTCAAATGAGGTTCATATACACTTGCAATTGGAGCCCTTTTTTAAGATGGCGTTTTTTGGCTCCGCTGTTTGAAAACCGGATATGATGTAATATCTGGATAACACTTTATTTTTAAGGTCACCTTGGCTGTATTTTGCAATTTGTTTATTGTGCACTTGATTAAAAGCGCCATGAGTGTTGTTTGCACAATATAGGATACATGCTTTATAACCTAAATCCTATGTATACGATTGAGCCACATGAAGTAAATGTGATGTAACCGGAAGTGGAGGATTAACACTTCTGGTTCAAAGGTGGATACCTGTATGTCAATGCCGGATATGATGTAATATTTGGCTTTTTTTGTAACAGGAAGTAGGAGGTACTGTGATTTATTTGTTTGTCTATTTAAGCACTGCACTTGTGTGTTGTTTACAGGGGCGGACTGAGACCAACCAGGGCCCCCGGGCAAAAGTGTGACAGGGCCCCCCATCCCCTCTTTGCTCTACTTACCTAACTCCTCTGCCCCTTCTCCACCCTATTGCCCCTCCCATGTCATCTGTGTGTGTGTGACAGAGAGAGTGTTTGTGTCTGTGTGTGAGAGACAAAGAGAGAGTAAGTGTGTGTGTGTGACAGAGATAGTGTGTGTGTCTGTGTGTGTGTGTGAGAGAGACAAAGAGAGAGTAAGTGTGTGTGTGGATGACAGAGAGAGAGTAAGTTGGTGTGTGCATGGCAGAGAGAGAGAAAGTGTGTTTGTCAGTGTGTGACAGAGAGAGAGAGAGAAAGAATGTGTGTATGTGTGTGACAGAGAGAGTAAGTGTGTGTGTGTACATGACAGAGAGAGAAAGTGTGTGTGACATAGAGTGTGTGTGTGACAGTCACATAGAGAGAGTGTATGTGTGTGTGAGAGACAGAGAGTATGTGTTTGTGTGTACGTGACAAGAGAGTGAATGTATGTGTGTGTGACAGAAAGTGTGTGTGTATACGTGAAAGATAGGTGTGTGTGTTTGTGACAGAGAGAGAGAGTGTGTGTGTGTGTGTCAGAGATATAGAATGTAGTAGGCATTAAATTTATTTTTTAAGTTATATTCATGGCTGGAAATTTCCACTTTCCACTAGTCCCATGTTTATAAAAAAATTACAGAGACAGGAGACATACACATACACACAAAAGCACACACACATACTCATACACACACAGATATACAGTGATACTCTGAAACACACACTCCTACACACACACCCACTCATGAACACAGATATACAGTGATACTCTCATAAACACACTCATACAGACACAGATATACACTAATACACACACTCATACACATACTCATACACACATAGAGGTTTCAGAGCATTTGGCGTTCAGGTGGTGCCCATTAGTGCACAGTTCAGAGGTTCCTGATCTGTGCACTGATTGGCACCTGAATGCCAAATGCTCTGAAGCCTGGAAGGGTATAATGTGATGACATTTTGGAACTACTTAAAATGTGTTGCATTCAATAAATATATATTTATTTATGCATAACACATTTTATTTAGAAAATAGTTATATTATAAATTATCATATGTGTGTCAAACTTAATTTAAATAAAATGTGCTGCATAATAAATATATTGGGGGGGGGAGACATTTTTAAGATTGAAAGGGGGCAAAATAAATTATGGAAATAAATTTTAATTTAAGTTTTATTAAGCATTAGTAAACGTGTTATGGAGAATTCTATTTTGTACTCTATTTCCCTTTAATATATATTTCAGTTGTTTGTCTGCACCTAAAGACCTCAGAGGGGACTGTACTATCATGCAATTATATAGACTAATATAGAGCAATGTAATATAACAAGGCCATTGAACTATAAACCTGAAAACCTTAGTTGCAAATATATTACTGTGTATGTTATACTGGATAGAAGAGTGGTGCTTTTAAATTAGCACAGTCAGTTACCATTACATATACCAATGCACAGATTTATATGGATTTTTTACATGTACCTTTCTGTTTCTATTGCTAATAACTATGCTATAACCAAGAACATATCAATGACTTAAATTAGATTTACACATACATATTTTTTGTATATTTGTATAGCAACTGAGCTATTGAAGCATCTGAAATACTTATTTCAGATGCTTCAATAGCTCAGTTGCTATACAAATATACAAAAAGAAAAGTCTGTGTAGATCTAATTTAATTCCTGGGTAGATAATATGTAAAGTAAGTAATCGTCCACATTAAATATTTGCTGGAGAGCCAGCCATCCTACCTTCTTTTTAATAGTGGTGCTGCTGGTACTGAGTCTTCTCAAATTCAATCTTTACTGTAGTGTAGTCACCACGGTGAGGGGTGGAGCTAAACAAGCATGGTGTGCTAAATTACTGAACTGCCAGAGTGCCCCACCACTTCCTCTCCTCAATAACTACCTGACCCTCTGGTCATCCACCGTAACGCTGTGATAACACAGAGACCGGAGGAGGGGTTGATGGAACGTAGTGAACTCTGTGTGAGAACCAGACAGACAAAAAAACAGTAATATAATACAGCTCAGGACAGGAGCGGTCTGTCAGGTCTCACACAGTGCACTAACTAACTCAACTCAGTTGCACTGAAATGCCGCCCGCTGTCAAATACTACTGACAGTCTGCATGACTGATGCCCCAACAGAGTGTGCGCTCGCACCGGGCCCCTAACACAGTAAGCCCAATTATACTTTAAAAAAAAAAAAAATTATTAAAAATTAAATATAAAAATGAAAAAAAAAAAGTCTTTATTCTGCAGAAGCATTAAGCGTGCCTGCAGTGGGGGAGGGCCCTTTAAGATGCTGGGGCCCTCGGGCAAGGGCCGATTTGCCCGACTTGTCAGTCCGCCCCTGGTTGTTTATGTTCTGAAGAAGGGGAGATATATCCCTGAAACGTCAATAAATTGGACCTTTTCGTTTGATGAAAATCCTGGGGTGTTGCTGTTTTGATTGTGCTATTATTTTTCATGGACTTACCAGTAGGGATGGGCGAATGTGTAAATTTCCGAATTTGAATGTTAGAACGAATGTTATTACCGAAATTCGAATTAAAACTCTGAATGTTGAGAAGAACGAATATTCTTAAAAATTCTACAATCGAATGCTATTTACAGTTTTCAAATGTCACTTTTGAATTTGAATGTTTATAATTATATCGAATGTCCACATTCGAAATTTCGAATTTAACATTCTATTTAACAAATACTAGTCAGAAATTCAATAGTTCATGTGGTAGGGCGGGAATCTAGTAAATTGATACATAATAGATACAAATATATCATTTTGTATGTTTCTATATAGAATATTGGATAATTTGAATATTACATTTAAAGAAAGCATTAGAAATACTATTACAAACTAATATTTTCAAATGTAATCGTAAAATTCGAAACCGAACATTCGAAAATCGAATGTTATAATGTTATGTAAACATTCGAAATTCGATTCGAACGAATGTATTAAAATTCATTTCATTTTTCGAATGTTGTGAAACATTCGCCCATCCATCTCAGGAGGGTGGATTCATATTGGAACTATGCATATATATATATATATATATATATATATATATGTATGTGTTTGTGTATATAGCTAAAAATAGACAAATTTAGCACCAACCGTTTCTACTTCATGTGTCTCCTGCATATTCCTTACTGGAAACATAGTACACAGACGGAAATAAAATAATTACTAAAAAAGAAATATAGAAGGTCCCTAGAGACTTAAGAGGCTCCTTTGTCCAGCATCAAAGTCTTTACAAAAAAAATATATACAGACTACTAAACAGATGGGAATGAAATCAACAAAGTGATGTAAATATTGTATGAACATAAATGTATTAATGCAAAAAAATGAATGAAAGCAGAAATAGTGCGAGTGACAAATAAAAAGCATCTGATCATGAACCACCATCTGGTCCGAGAATGAGCAGCGCATAAATAAGTTATACCAACTTACCCTTAAAGGGATAGGGAACCCCAAGATTTTCTTTCATGATTTGTATAGAACCTAACATTTTTAACAACTTTCCAATTTACTTCCATTATAAAATTTGCTTTGTTCTCTTGTTATCCTTTGCTGAAGGAACAGCATTGCACTACTGGCAGCTAGCCGAATACATCTAGTTAGCCAATCACAAGAGACAAATGTGTGCAGGCACCAATCAGAAGCTAGCTCCCACTAGTGTAGGATATGTGAGTATTCTTTTTCAAACCAAGAAAACAAAGCACATTTAAAAATAGAAGTGAATTTAAAAGTGTCTTAAAATGACCTGCTCTATCTGAATCATGCACGTTTCATTTTGACTTTCCCATCACTTTAATGGCTAACTGAAGCAGATCATGTACTTAATTCAGAAAAAAAACAAGAATTTATATTAGATGTTATTTTTATTTGGGAACAAAAAACAGACAATGCATGATTATAAATGTCACCTTTACTTTAAAAGTGTGATCATTAGCATACAATTAATACACATAGAGGTTACAATCTTTCTGAAGTGCTGAGTCTTTAATTTACTTGTTACTGTCTATGGCTCTGTGGTTGCTGCCATTGACAAGACCCTTCCAGGAAACGTTAACAGGATGTAGTTTAACCCTTTACTGCCTATTTACCCTTTTTTCTTATACTTAACTAACCTACTGTATAAAAAACACGTCAATTCAAACTATTTACTTTGTACAATTAACTGGTTCTTTTGTTGTTCTATCTGTATGAATGTACTTTAACAAACTTCATAAAAACATATATATTAAAAATAAAAAAAAGGATTCCTCCAATGATAGTAAAGCACTCCAGTATAATAGTGAATAGAGTTCAACAGACGTTAATTAGTTAATAACCGCAGTAAGTGTCATAAAACCTACAAGTGTTTGTACATCAGAGGTGTGGTTGGAGACTATCTTGATGAGGCAGCCATTATAGCCAACATACATCTATACAAGATACTTGGCATCTATTTCAAATTCACTTTAACATCCCTTAATGGCTCATATCCAAAGGGGAAAACTGTAGTAGCATAATTAATGCCCATATATCTCAACCACCTTCCGCTGCAGATGTTGTCAGATAGCAGTCTTTCACTTCCCCGGGGGTTCAACTGAAAACTCTCTTTTTAAATGAAGTTTTTGCTGAATCCAGTCAGCACTGCTAGTTGCACGACTCAGATGGGGAACAACCACTGTTGATTGGATCAGCGGCAGCTTTAGCTCAGGACCAGCAGTGCTCTGCGAGTCCCGAGTGGTACTTGTATTGTGTGTATTTATGGTTAAACACTCAGTAGTGCAGGGTTGATAGTAGCAAAATTACGTACTCAAATTAGAGCATGTAATGTTATGACTATTATAGCCCTTTAATCTGAGTGATATTTGGAGGTTTTGGCAGAGCCAGCAATTTATAAACACTTGTCCCCTTATTATATGTGCATCAACAAAATATTTTCCCACACTTGCATTTCTTAAACTCCTCTATTTATTTTAGCGATTTAAAATTAGCTGGAAAATGACTCATTTACTTTTTGCTGCCAACGTAAATGTGAAAGATTAATTAAAAAATGTGCGTAATGTTAGATATATATAGAAAAATTTGCGAAATGAGAAATATCTTTTATGTTAGATGTTTCAAATGAAATGTTTGCTCAATTGGTCTTACTAGTGTGTATGCGATCTACAGTACATGCTTTTTCTTAAAGTTACAGTCTACACCAGAATTGTTATTGTTTTATAAGATAGATAATCCATTTATTACCCATTCCCCAGTTTTGCATAACCAACACAGTTATATTAAAATACTTTTTACCTCTGTGATTACCTTGTATCTAAGCATCTTCTGACAGCCTCCTGATCACATGACTTTATTTATTATCTATTGACTTGCATTTTAGCCAATTAGTGCTGTGTTGTGCTGACTCTTAAATAACTCCATGGACGTTAGCACAATGTTATCTATCTGGCCCACATGAACTAGCAGTCTCTTGTTGTGAAAAGCTAATAAAAAAGCATGTGATAAGAGGAAATTTAGAGGTTTAAATGTTATAAAGTATATTAATATAACAATGTTGGTTGTGCAAAGCTGGGAATGGTTAGTAAAGGTGTTGTCTATCTTTATAGACAATAACAATTTTAGTGTTGACTGTCCCTTTAACTTTGCTGAGCACAGAAAAAGACTCATTTTATTGAAGTGTTCTTGGTTATAACAAAAATATTGTTTACTTATTGGTTTGTTTATATTTTAGTATTTACAGTTTTAGTTGAATACAACTCAAATGAGACATATGCTCTTTGACTTTTAATGACGTGCATACAATATATATACTGTTATACTGTATATGTATATATATGTATGTATAAATAAATATATATATATATATATATATATATGTTCAAATCAGCAAATAGGATTTCAGTAGCTCTCATCCTATTGGCTGATTTAAATTTGAAGAATCAAATCAGCCAATAGGAATGCAAGGGACGCCATATTTAATACATTTATTAGGTTTGTTGCGATGTGGATTAATGGCAGATTAGGGGTTAATAGTTTTTTTAATGTAGTTTGCGATGTTGGGGTTGGCGAATTTAGGCTTTAATACTTTTACTAGGTAGATCGCAATGTGTGTGAATGGCGGATTAGGAGTTAATAGTTTAATTGGGCATATTGCGTTGTGGGGGGTTGTCGGTTTAGGGGTTAATACATTTATTATTATTTCCGATGTGGGTTTGATTGCGGATATAGGGGTTTTACGTGTCTGGTTTATTTTTTGGAAGCGGGTTAGACTTTTACAGGAGTTTTTTTTTTCTTAGGTGCTGGCAGTTTCTAAAGTGCCGTAAATCACTGGGGACTCCAGAAATTTGTATTTACGCACATTTCTGGACATCGCTAGTTTATCCGACTTAAGGCACTTTATGAACTGCCGGCGCCGTATATGTGATACCCCGATGTGCAAGGTGAAATTACGGGCGGTGTGGGTTTCAGCAGTTGCGCTGAAACCTGCGCCGCATATGTAATCTCGCCCCCTGTTGGGAATTTGTTCAAACTGAGAAAACGAGCAAAGCAGATTAAGCTTTGGCTGAATTCTACTTACTGAGCAGCCAGAAAAAATAACATGGTTGGGAAAAAGTTGATAATTATGAAAACACTAACTACTGGATAAAAGTATTTGACCATTACGTGTTAGATTATGTTCCTGTTTCTATTTTTAAACTCAGTGTATACTAATGTTCTTAAAGGGGCAGGCAGACATTTTCTAAAGCTTGTTTAAATGTAAATTAAAATATAAGTACATTTCTTATGTTAATCTACAAAATATTTACACATTTTTTAATAGTTCATATTTGTTTATTTAATACAACCCACAATGGTTCTTATTCCAATCCGTTTGAAATTGCTGTACAAAAATGTAATTCACTTGAGTGATTTTTTTGTCTTTCATGTTTATGTTTTTCCAAACTTTCAGAAGAGCCACCATTTTTACTAGTAAAACCGTCCAAGTTTATATTTTAGGATAGGTCATCAATTTTTTGTTTTTATTTGGTTTCTTGCTTACAATTACATAAATGCACAAATACTTTTCACATGCTTTACTCAGACCTATGAAGAAGGAAATTATTACCAGCCAATAGAAAATAAATGCATTGGTGAAAAACAATTATACATTGTTGTGCCCCATATAAGCTAATGATGAGAATTTGTAGGAGAGGCACCAGGTCCGGATTTACATCTCAGGAGCCTGTAGGCACAAAAATCCCCCCCCCCCCCCGAAAAAAAGTGAAAAAAACAGAGGATTTTGTTTTTATTATAATTTAGGAAAACTAAAAATAAATATTAGATGTAAAACATTAAAGCTTAAGGTAATTACTTTTCCCCTTTTATGGAGATACACAAATACATACACCAATTGCAATATTTGTTGTAATGGAAGCTACACCAAAAATCAATATTCACTTAACTCAAATGGCCATACAATTAAAACCGACCGTTATCAAAAATGGATGGAACATACACCTATGAAATGTATTGCAGATATCGCTGGTAATTTCTTTTGTGTATTTATTGACAGAGGCTCCACAGGACTTTGTTAGCCTCTTGGGGTTAAATTCTGTACCCCTCAGTCACCCCCCTTTATGGCTCCTTGGACAAATAATTCTGC
>NC_069501.1:78472020-78492020 GCF_027579735.1 Bombina bombina | reverse complement strand
GACACGGAGCGGCTCAATCTTCAAGACATCCGGCGCGGAGCATCCTCTTCAATTGACGGCGTCTTCTGGAATTAATGTTTCTTTAAGTGACGTCATCCAAGATGGTATCCCTTAGATTCCGATTGGCTAGAATTCTATCAGCCAATTGGAATTAAGGTAGAAAAAATCCTATTGGCTGATGCAATCAGCCAATAGGATTGAAGTTCAATCCTATTGGCTGATCCAATCAGCCAATAGGATTGAGCTTGCATTCTATTGACTGTTCCAATCAGCCAATAGAAAACAAACTCAATCCTATTGCTTGATTGGATCAGCCAATAAGCCAATGCAATCAGCCAATAGGATGTTATCAACCTTAATTCCGATTGGCTGATAGAATTCTATCAGCCAATCGGAATCTAAGGGACGCCATCTTGGATGACGTCACTTAAAGAAACATTCATTCCAGAAGAAGCCATCGATTGAAGAGGATGCTCCGCGCCGATGTCTTGAAGATGGAGCCGCTTCGCGTCGGAAGGATAAAGATAGAAGATGCCGTCTGGGTGAAGACTTCTGCCCGTCTGGAGGACCACTTCTGCCTGTTTGGAGGACCACTTCTGCCAGCTTCGTTGAGGACATCTTGCCGCTTGGATGAAGACTTCTCCCGGTAAGTGGATCTTCGGGGGTTAGTGTTAGGATTTTTTAAGGGTGTATTGGGTGGGTTTTATTTTTAGGTTAGGGCTTTGGGCCGCAATAGAGCTAAATGCCCTTTTAAGGGCAATGCCCATCCAAATGCCCTTTTCAGGGCAATGGGGAGCTTAGGTTTTTTTAGTTAGGGTTTTATTTGGGGGGTTGGTTGTGTGGGTAGTGGGTTTTACTGTTGAGGGGTTGTTAGTATTTTTTTTTACAGGTAAAAGTGCTGATTTCTTTGGGGCAATGCCCCGCAAAAGGCCCTTTTAAGGGCTATTGGTAGTTTAGTTTAGGCTAGGTTTTTTTTATTTTGGATGGGCTTTTTTTATTTTGATAGGGCTATTAGATTAGGTGTAATTGGTTGTGTGGGTGGTGGGTTTTCCTGTTGGGGGGGTTGTTTGTATTTTTTTTTACAGGTAAAAGAGCTGATTTCTTTGGGGCAATGCCACGCAAAAGGCCCTTTTAAGGGCTATTGGTAGTTTAGTTTAGGCTAGGTTTTTTTTTTTTTTTTTGGGTGGGCTTTTTTAATTTTGATAGGGCTATTAGTGTTTTTTTTGTAATTTAGCTAATTGTTTTGAATTTAGTTAATTGTATTTGATTTAGAGACTAACTAGTCTACCTAGTTAAAATAAATACAAAAAATAAATAAATACAAACTTAGCTGTAAAATAAAAATAAACCCTAAGCTAGCTGCAATGTAACTATTAGTTATATTGTAGCTAGCTTAGGGTTTTTTTTACAGGTAAGTATTTGATTTTAAATAGGAATTATTTAGTTATTAATAGTAGGTTTAGATTTAGATTTATTTTAATTAATTTAAGTTAGGGGATGTTAGGGTTAGACTTAGGTTTACGGTTTAATAAATTTAGTATAGTGGCGGCGACGTTGGGGGCGACAGATTAGGGCTTAATAAATGTAGGTAGGTGGCGGCGATGTTAGGGACGGCAGATTAGGGGTTAATATGTTTATTATAGTGGCGGCGACGTTGGGGACGGCAGATTAGGGGTTAATAAGTGTAGGTAGGTTGCGGCGACATTGGGGGTGGGAGATTAGGGGTTAATAAATATAATGTAGGTGTCGGCGATGTTGGGGTCAGCAGATTAGGGGTTAATAAGTATAATGTAGGTGTTGGCGATATCTGGAGCGGCAGATTAGGGGTTAATAAGTATAATGTAGGTGTCGGGGTGGCAGATTAGGGGTTAATAAGTGTAAGATTAGGGATGTTTAGACTCGGGGTTCATGTTAGGGTGTTAGGTGTAAACATAAAATGTGTTCCCCCATAGGAATCAATGGGGCTGCGTTACTGAGCTTTACGCTGTTTTTTTGCAGGTGTTAGACTTTTTCTCAGCCGGCTCTCCCCATTGATGTCTATGGGGAAATCGCGCACGAGCACGTACAACCAGCTCACCGCTAACTTAAAAAGCAGCGCTGGTATTGGAGTGCGGTATGGAGCACAATTTTGCTCTGCGCTCACTTCTTGCCTTTTAACGCCGGGTTTGTAAAAACCTGTAATACCAGCGCTGCAGGAAAGTGAGCGGTGACAATAACGTACAAGTTAGCACCGCACCGCTCATAACGCAAAATTCATAATCTGGCCGATTGTCTTTTATTAAAGAGGCATAAAAGTCAAATAAAAGTTTCATGACTAAGGTAGAACATGTAATTTTAAACATGTTTCTATTTTACTTCTATTATCTAATTTGCTGTATTCTCTTGTTATGCTTTGTTGAAAAGCATACCTAGGTAGGCTAAGGAGCATAAATGCACTACTGGGAACTTACTGCTGATTTGTGGCTGCACATATATACCTTTTGTCATTGGCTCCAGAGATGTGTTCAGCTAGCTCCCAGTAGTGCATTTCTGCTTTCCTTAACAAAGGATACAAAGCAAACAATGCAGATTTGATAATAGACAGAAATTGTAAAGTGTGTTCATCTGAATCATGATCATTTAATTTTTACTTTTTTAAACTTGTGGGGAGTTCTGCAGTTTTTTTTTTTTTAATAAATGTATGGACTTATTGTTCATTCTCATTTTTTCACATTTAAATATATATATTTCCTGCTCCTTCTGATATAAAATTAACTTAAATGTACACTCTACACCAGACTTTTTATTGTTTAAAAAGATAGATAATCCCTTTATTACCCATTCCCCAGTTTTGCATAACCAACACACTTATATAAATACACTTTTTACCTCTGTGATTATCTTGTATCTAAGCCTCTGCAAACTGCCCCCTAATTTCAGTTCTTTTGACAGACTTGCATTGTAGCCAATCAGAGCTGGCTCACCTGAACTCCACGTGCCTGAGCACAGTGTTATCGATATGACAAACATGAACTAACACCCTCTAGTGGTGAAAAACTGTCAAAATGCCCTGAGAGAAGAGACGGCCTTCAAGGGCTTAGAAATTAGCATATGAACCTCCTAGTTTTAGCTTTTAACTAAGAATACCAAGAGAACAAAGCAAAATTGGTGATAAAAGTCTATTGAAATTTTTTTTAAAATTTTGGACTAGACTGTCCCTTTAACAATGTTTTCATTTACATTTTTGTGGGGAGTCTTCTTTCCCTCCAATAGCGCTGTGGGAGTTGTCCTTATCATCCAATAATAAATCTGTTCCTTGATTTTTTTTTCACACACATGAATTTACTGTTATTTTCAAAAGCAAGTTAAAACTCTTTAACAGGACCTTTTTTCATGCAAAACAAAAAACATAAAACAATTTGTGTCCAATGTCCTTAGCTTTCGTAAGTTCTTCTTGTGGACCAGCCAGGAGAATTATTTCAACACTTACTGCAGTTCTAGTTGCAGGAATCTTTTTAATTAGAGGGGCATTGCAGAGTATCTGACCCTAAATATCAGCAGCAAATCCCGATACTGTCAAACTGAGTGGTTTGTTTTTCCTTTTTGATATATAATATCACATTTAAAGGGATACGTCCCGTTTTGAAAGGGACAGTACCGTTATTTTATATTTCTTCCCCTGTCCCGTCATTTCTTTAATAATATTCATTTTGTCCCGTTTTGAGGGTTATTAGACCGTGCGGCCAGTGCAAGTGTCATTTTTTAGCACACACTCCACTTACTAACAACTCCCTGCCGGCGGGAAGGGCAGTTTTTTTTTCAACTGGAGGGTTTGGGTTGGGTGGCCATGCCCACATGATCCACAGCACCGCGTCTATGCCGCCCGCACTCAAAATTAGAGCGTGATCATTGAAAGCAAGTGACAGCAGGTCAGTACTCAGTCGTGAGCTGTCAGACTGAGCTGAGGAGAGAGACTGGTCACGAGAGGGAAGTTAGAACTACTAGCTAGTGCCTAGTAAGGACAGGAGTCGGACTAGATCTGTCATCATCTGATGTGATGATCATCTGCCTCTGCCATCATCCGAATTAGCGGCTGACCATCACCAGAGAGATAAATCTTGCCATCTTCTTGTGTCACAGTGTGAACATACAAACATAGTGATCAAGTAGATCAACTGTCTAAGTTCAACAAGAATTGTGCATGGCCAAGGTAAGACCAGTGTCTGTGCCTGTCAATCAATTTAATTTTCATTAATTATGCTTATTATGCTGCTGCAGTGCTGGTTGTACAGACGTTATAAATAACAATTATCATTATCAAGTAACTATTTCCACATTTTTCTCAGTTCTTCCACCATGTAACAATGATTTTGGGCAACTCAGCTAAGGATAATTGTTGGCTCAATAATAGTTGGCTCAATAGTTCATGTCATAAAAGAACTTTTGTTAAAATCTTACTTTTTTCCCTATGAATAAAGAATATTAAAGTGAATGTAAACTCAGCCTTCGTTCTAAACAACAGTGTAACAATTATCAATAAAAAACTTGAGTTTCATTCATCAAATTTAAAGTTTTTAAATGGATACCTTTATTTTCATTAATTTATATAAATTTGCGGCTAAATCGTCCTCCGCCCGGCATTCGCACTCTGTTGCTGACCTTTTTGATTGACGTCCTAATAGCCAATAACGGCTCTAACCACGGGGGGACCCACCCTCTTCTCATTACGTAATAAGGCCTTATTGCGCATGCGTTAGTCTTCGGTGCAGAGCTAATCTATTGTAAGCTTGTGCACATTACATTTCGCGCATGCGCAATAGTAACAAACACGGGGTAGCAATACATTCTTATACGGAGTCCTTTCATTTCCTCTGTATTGTCAAGCTTGGATTAGTGGATGTGAAAGGGCTCCGTATATAGGTTAGATATATCTTACATTGTACATTAGCAATAATGGAGGCTGATAATTATATGCCGGTTGCAAAGTAATAGACATCAGAACTTCAAAAAAGACTTACACTCGATATTTTTTTATTTGAAATTGGCTTGATTGAATTTTTTTTTCTTTTTGGAGATCCTGTCCTACGCCACTCACAACGATAGTTTTCATTGAATGAATAGACTCATTCAATGAATACTACGTTGTTATACAGCGTAAACAGAAGTAACGCATGCGCAAGGGAAAATAGACACGGGAGCGCGCAGTGCCTATACGTAAACAGCGGGTGGGACCGCTGTTTATGTAATATGGATGAAAATTAGGAATCAGTGAGTGGGAGGAGCGGGTAAGCGAATGAGCGATATGCTATATATAAAATAAAAAATAAAATACACATTTTATTAAAAATTTATTGTGGCGGTATGCTTAATTTGAGGAATCTCTATAAAACTAGATTACACAAACCGGAAAAATTGACATTCACTTTAACCCCGTCCCGATTTTGACATCTCAATGTCCCGTTTTTGTTTTAAGGAAATATGGTCAGCCTATCTATATCATAATATATGATGTACATTTTGATAGTGTTAGCAATGAGAATATTTTCTAGTTTTTTGATATATCAAACATTTTACACCTAAATCTTTCTTATGAGTCATGTTCTTTACGCATTTACTAACATTAATAAAAGTTGTTTTAGTAATCAGCAAGCACTACAAACAATTGTTTAAAATTGCATGCCCTGGGTGGCGGAGTCAGCCTTTGAAGAGACCAGACATGTTTTTCTGAAGCTCCTGCTCGCACTCATAGTATAAATAATAATCTTGGGAATCCAGGTGAAAAAGCCTACACTATTTTACTTTAATTTCAGCTGCAAAGGCTTGGGTTATCAGGATTGACAAATCTGGATGATGTTACAGAGCGGGAGCTGTGGCGCAATACTCCTGCATTAAGTGGCCCTGATCACACAAAACACTGTGGTCTCCTCACCGTCATCCCAATAATTCCCAGTGTTGCTTCAAGAATAATAAACGGGAGCGCTTACCATTGTATTTCAGGCAAGTACATAGAGACTGCAAGTCATAGTGGCGCGCATGGCCTCCTAATACTGCCATACTTGGAATACACACTAGTATTCCTTATAGCTTCTGCTCAAAGTGCTTTTGACCAGTTTCTTACTACTCATTGACCTGGAGATCAGGGCCACACAATCCCCCCTCCCTCCTCCCACAAGTCTAAGTATTGTATTCAGAAAGACTAGATTGACATACTATATCAAACACTCTAAATGCTGCACAAAAAACCTTGCAGCAATATGGAGTCCCTAGACAAATGGGAAAGTGTTGTTCTACAAAATATAGAAGATCACTTTGAAGATCTCAAACAGAGCCTACTTAAACTCTTAGAGTACACTAAGCAAGTACCACAAACCACGCTACCTGCATCAGACCATGGGGTATATAAAGTCTGGCCCACCCAGGCAAGTGTTTGTCTGAAAAAAGAAGAGACAAACCTAACTACCATGATCTTCCATATAGAGCAGATGATCCGCTCGATTTTATGAGGTCAAGCTCTAGTACTGTGACTATTTCTCCTACCTCATACTGGATCTTGCAGAGTGGGAGCTTACTGCTTGCTGCCCCTTTCAGCAGACAGTAACAGAAGAGTGGAAAAACCGACTACTGGAGTTTAATTGCAATTGGCCAACAACTTCAACAGAGACACAGTTCCTCCCTCATTGCTCCTACCCTGCGAGACATGGATACATATGGGTCTACATGGTGGACTATAATCTTTTACTGATAAGTTTGATGCTGTGGTGGAAACATCGCCTAGCCCTCTTATATTCTTTCTATAGTCTCAGTTAAAGGGACATAAAACAGGTTGAGATCTGTGCATATCCTAAAAGGGCTAATTAATTAAAATTAGTTTGCATAAAAAAATTGTTTAAAAAATTGCTGGCAAGTATTTTAAATTAATTTTCAAAAATAAGCAAAATTAATTACATAGCTAAGCTGCCTGGATCAGCCAACTCCACCCCCCTTATCAGTATTTAGACACAGGCATTGTATTTCAACTGAGTTCACAGCTTCTAGGCATGCTCCAGCAGATAATCCCTATGCATTTTTGCATTCTACCAAAACAACAATAAATATATATACAGCCATAGAGGGAAATGTGTGGGGGGAGTTAGAGCTTTATAATTCAGAAACTTAAATGAAAGGGTTAATGGAGGGACTGCAGTATAAATTTGTAAGTAAAGTAATTAAAGTACATATTATTATATTTTGTGTCTATCCCAACTTGTTTTATCTCCCTTTAAAGATATAACTTATAGAGATCATAAGCCTCAGAAATGTTACTCACTTAAACCTGCATGCAGCATATATCTAGGGGGTCCTTGGTTTCCCTTGAGATAGAGGAGCCATCTTTGCTACAAATCACTGATACTGACTTGGAAATAAGGTCTATTCATATATACCCTTATGAGTACCTTCACTTGTTAAGTACTTAGTTTTTATGAATGGCATAACCTTCTCGAGTTCCTATCCTATAGTAATTTCATAAGCAACCTCAGTGTAGATGTTGCCAGCGGCCGGAACAGCACAGCATACAACAAGGGAGGAATAAGGTATGTCAGCTATTTTATATGGAACAATGATATGGTATAATTTTCCTCTGTTGGTACATACGTATTATTAGTGCCCAATTTGTAGATGTGATCTCCATCCTGAACCTTTTGCAGGTTAATGTTGTACTATAAGGAGTCCCCTCCTATTGCGGCATTTAGAAAATTTCCTAAGTTCACGTGTACATTCACAGCCTGCTAAGACCAAATATTTCATTTTCCCATAATTTCTAGAATATTCTAGGGTCCATATTACTACATGGCAGCTTTAGAGAGGCTTAATACGTTAATTGAATGTTTGTCATACTATTTATAGTGTTCTTATGTCTATAATAAGATTTCTTAAATGTCGAATGGACATGATCTGCGGTAGCGTGTCATGTCCGCCCGACAACGCTAAATGCCGACAGCATACGCTGTCGGCATTTAACATTGCACAAGCATTTCTGCTTGTCTGGTGCTTGTGCAATGCCACCCCCTGCACATTCGCAGCCAATTGGCCGCTCGCAGGGGGTGTCAATCATCCCAATCGTATCTGATCGGGATGATTGCTGTCCGCCACCTCAGAGGTCTCAGAGAAGTTAAGCTACAGGGGTAGATTGCAGCATCCGCTGCTTAATAAATCTACCCCTTAGGGTCTACATTGGAGCGCCTTTTTCCAGCTGTTTCTTTATGTATAAATTAACAGTTATAAAACTTATATCCTTAGAAAAAGAGGTTCAGTGTTCATTGATCACAGTTTCCCAAGCAATTGTGTGTTTCTTATGACTTCTGCACTAATAATAGTAACCGCTGGTCAGTTTTCTGTATGTTATTACACTATATTTTGTAAGCTTATTCCTAATAAATATTTCAATAATAAAAAAAGTATACAAGAAAACAAATTGCATGCCCTATCTGAATCATGAAATTTGATCTTTACTTTACATCACTGGTTTTCAAATCTGTCCTCAGGCCTCCCTAACAGGCCAGGTTTTCCAGAATACCTTGGATGAGAGCAAGTAAAATAACCATGGTTACTAATCAGCTGATTATTTAACCTGTGCTCTAGTTCTGGTATCCTCAAACGGTGGCCTGTTATGTCGCTGCAGTCCTGGGCTTCTCTCTGCCACAATCTCGCTCAATATTGCGAGATTGCGCTATTTCTGCATGCCCCACGAGTGTCCCTCTCTGCATCGGACATCGGTGGGACCGATCGTTGGTGGGAGAGTAAGAAGGGAGGTGGGTGGGCGGCTCATCGCTGGAGAAGGCAGGAGGAGGGCAGGACCGCTTGGCTACGCTACAGAGGGGAAAAAAACCTCCAGCTGCGTGATTGAGGGGGAAGGAGGGAGGAGGGGCAATGAGGGGGGATCATATGTGGGATAATTTGAGAAAAAGGGATCTGGGAGAGGGAGGGGGGGGTTGGGTATTGAGGGGGGGCAGCTACACTACAGAAAAATGAGTATTATATATATATATATATATATATATATATGTATATATATTTTAAATTGCCTTTTTTGCAGCAATCTGGGTTCTGGCAGACAGCTGCCAGTACCTAAGATGGCTGCAAATAGGTAGAGGGGGGAGGGTTAGAGAGCTGTTTGGGGGGATCGGGAAGGTTGGGAGGTAAGGGGGGATACTTCCCTGCAGAAAATATATAATAAAAAAAAAGTTAAAAAAAAAAAACTTGTATTTTTGGACTGGCAGACTTTCTGCCAGTACTTAAGATGGGGGTGACCTTTGGGGGGTGGGGGAGGGAAGAGAAAGAGCTGTTTGAGAGGGGTCAGGGAAGGATCAGGGGATAGGGTGTGTCAGGTGGGAGTCCGGTGGGAAGTTAAAATGAACCCTACAAGCTACCTAATTAACCCTTTCACTGCTGGGCATAATACAAGTGTGGTGCGGCATTTAGCGGCATTCTAATTACATAAAAGGAATGCCAAAGCCATATATGTCTACTATTTCTGAACAAAGGGGATCACAGAGAAGCATTTACAACCATTTGTGCCATGATTGTACAAGCTGTTAGTAAAACATTTCAGTGAGAATCCTAAAATTGTGAACGAGTTAAAAATATTTTTTTTTTATTTGATCGCATTTGGTGGTGAAATGATGGCATGAAATATACCAAAATGGGCCTAGATCAATACTTTGGGTTGTCTACTAGAAAAATATATACACCTAGATTACCAGTTTTGCATTAGAGGCTATGCGGTGCTAACGAGCAGTTTATGCTCACCGCTCACTTACAGACAGCGCTGGTATTACGGGTTTTTACAAACCCGGCATTAACAGACAAAAAGTGAGCGTTGAGCAAAATTTTGCTCCACATCTCACTCCAATACCAGCGCTGCTTACGTTAGCGGTGTGCTGGTTGTGCGTGCTCATGCACGATTTCCCCATAGGAATCAACGGGGAGAGTCGGCTGAAAAAAAGCAGCGTAAAACTCAGTAACGCAGTCCCATTGATTCCTATGGGGAAATAAAATTTATGTCTACACCTAACACCCTAACATGAACCCCAAGTCTAAACACCCCTAATCTTACACTTATTAACCCCTAATCTGCCACCCCCAACATCGCCGACACCTACATTATACTTATTAACCCCTAATCTGCTGCCCCCAACATCGCCGACACCTACATTATATTTATTAACTCCTAATCTGCCGCCCCCAACGTCGCCGCCACTATTCTAAATTTATTAACCCTTAAACCTAAGTATAACTCTAACCCTAACCCCCCCTAACTTAAATATAATTTAAATAAATCTAAATAAAATTCCTATCATTAACTAAATTATTCCTATTTAAACTAAATACTTACCTATAAAATAAACCCTAAGCTAGCTACAATATAACTAATAGTTACATTGTATCTAGCTTAGGGTTTATTTTTATTTTACAGGCAAGTTTGTATTTATTTTAACTAGGTAGAATAGTTACTAAATAGTTATTAACTATTTAATAAACTACCTAGCTAAAATAAAGACAAATTGACCTGTAAAATAAAACCTAAGTTACACTAACACCTAACACTACACTATAATTAAATTATTTACCTAAATTAAATACAATTAAATACAATTAAATTAAATTATCTAAAGTACAAAAAAACAGACACTAAATTACAGAAAATAATAAACAAATTACAAGATTTTTAAACTAATTACACCTAATCTAATCCCCCTAACAAAATAAAAAAGACCCGAAAATAAAAAAGCCCTACCCTACACTATATTACAAATAGCCCTTAAAAGGGCCTTTTGCGGGGCATTGCCCCAAAGTAATCAGCTCTTTTACCTGTAAAAAAAAATACAAATCCCCCCCCAACATTAAAACCCACCACCCACACAACCAACCCTACTCTAAAACCCACCCAATACCCCTTAAAAAACCCTAACACTAACCCCTTGAAGATCACCTTACTGGGAGAAGTCTTCATCTAACCGGGCCAAAGTCCTCAACGAAGCCGGGAGAAGTCTTCATCCAGACAGCATCTTCTAACTTCATCCATCCAGCGCGGAGCGGGTCCATCTTCAAGACATCGGACGCGGAGCATCCTCTTCATCCGACGGCTAACACTGAATGAAGGTTCCTTTAAATGACGTCATCCAATATGGCGTCCCTTCAATTCCGATTGGCTGATAGAATTCTATAAGCCAATCGGAATTAAGGTAGAAAAAATCCTATTGGCTGATACAATCAGTCAATAGGATTGAAGTTCAATCCTATTGGCTGATCCAATCAGCCAATAGGATTGAGCTGGCATTCTATTGGCTGATTGGATCAGCCAATAGGATTTTTTCTACCTTAATTCCAATTGGCTGATAGAATTCTATCAGCCAATCGGAATTGAAGGGACGCCATCTTGGATGACTTCATTTAAAGGAACCTTCATTCAGTGTTAGCCATCGGATGAAGAGGATGCTCCACGGCGGATGTCTTGAAGATGGACACGCTCCACGCCGGATGGATGAAGATAGAAGATGCCGTCTGGATGAAGACTTCTGCCCGTCTGGAAGACCACTTCGCTTGGCTTGGATGAAGACTTTTCCCGGCTTCGTTGAGGACTTCGGCCCGGTTGGATGAAGACTTCTCCCGGTAAGGTGATCTTCAAGGGGTTAGTGTTAGTTTTTTTTAAGGGGGTATTGGGTGGGTTTTAGAGTAGGTGGCGTCAATGTTAGGGACGGCAGATTAGAGGTTAATAATATTTAACTAATGTTTGTGAGGCGGGAGTGTGGCGGTTTAGGGGTTAATATATTTATTATAGGGGCGGCGATATCCGGTTCGGTAGATTAGGTGTTAAACATTTTCTTTTAGTGTTTTCAATGTGGGAGGGCCTCGGTTTAGGGGTTAATATGTAGTTTATGGGTGTTAGTGTACTTTTTAGCACTTTAGTTAAAAGTTTTATGCTACGGAATTGTAGTGTAAAACTCTTAACTACTGACTTTAATATGCGGTACCAGTCTTGACAGGAGAGGGTCTACCGCTCACTTTTTGTCAGACTTGTAATACCGGCGTTATGCAAGTCCCATTGAAAAAAGAGGATAAGCAATTTACGTAAGTGAATTTGCGGTATTTCAAAGTCTGGCCAAAAAAGTGAGCGGTACACCTGTACCTGCAAGACTCGTAATACCAGCGGGCGTTAAAAAGAAGCGTTAGGACCTCTTAACGCTGCTTTTTAAGCCTAATGCACAACTCGTAATCTAGACGATATAGTTTTGCTAGGTAAAAAAAAACAAAAAACTCTATTTCTGTTTAAATGTAGTGATGTCAAAAATGCTAAAAATGCTCTGGTCTTTTGGGGAAGTTTTTGTCTGAAGTGCCCAGTCCTTAAGGGGTTAAAGGGATATAAACACCAAAACTTTTCTTTTGTGATTCAGACAGAGCATACCATTTTTAAAAAGTTTCCAGTTTAACTTATTTTATCAAATTTGTTTTGTTGTCATGATATTCTGTGTTGAAAAGATACGTAGGTAGGCATCTGGAGCATACATGGCATGAAATAATTCTGCAAAATGGACATATAGTGCTCCAGAAATGGGCCCATCTCCTAAGCATACATCCAAGCTTTTTAACAAAAGATACCAAGAAAATGAAGAATAATTGATAATAGAAATAAATTAGAAAGTTGTTTAAAATCACATGCTCTATCTTAATCATGAAAGAAACATTTTGAGTTTCATATTCCTTTAACAAAAAAAAAAGTAAAAAACTAATGAATAATTAGAAAACCTTTCTATTAATACTGGTAGGCGTACATGTCTAATGTAATTAAATATGTTATTATTAATTTTTATCATTCTTTTATAAAATACCAATACATTCTGCAGACCTAGGGATCTTATGAATTCAAGGACTAACTAACCTTTATTTCTTGTGCTGTGGAGTGGACTGACCAATAGAGAACCAGGGATCTTGATAATTTCAAAAGCAACCTATCCCCCACTCTCAATAAGCAAAGAGGTGGCCTAAAATATTCAGATTTAATAGACGACAACTTCCAGCCAAGATGGTTGAATTATTTTATTCAGGACCAGGCATTGGAGGTAGGAGGTTAAAGTCTGAGAAGAATTAGCCAATCAAAAGGTGGCATATGGGGGAGTCTATATGGTCTGGGAGCAACACTAGACATTTATGGGCAGGGCTGGACATTTTAGTGTGAGGTTAAGACAGTCCAAGGTTTATTTGATTAAAATTAAGACATAAAAACAGTTGATCTGAAGAAGCAAGGACTGTTGAATATAACCCATAGTTTAGGCCAATTCATCAATTGTGAGGTCAATTAAACATTTGTTTTTGAGTGGGGAGCTAAACTTTATAATTCCTAAAACAATCTATTCCCTATGAATACGCATATATACAGGTACACAAATCTCATAACTAAATAATTATTAATGTATCCCACTATTGGCAATATTTTATATTCACCACTTGCTGATTTTCCAAAGTCCAAAAATATTTGATTTGTGTTTGCTGTATTTGTGAGACTTTATTTGTTAATCTATACGGATTTACTTTTCCCTGGAAATAATTAATGAGTAAACAAGCCAGGTGCTCATATATCCTATTATTGTCATTATTGCATGTCCCTTGCCATTTGCTTAACTGTGTAGATTTAAAAAAAAAACTAACTAAAGCATGGAGAAATTATAGTTCTGCTACTCTTACGATGTCGCACTTGCGCTACAGTTAGCGCACCACTCGTAATCTAGGCGTTAGTGAATTAGCCCTATAGAGGTATATTCCTTACTGGAGAGTTTTTTTTTTACTAAATATTTAGCACTGTAATTAAATTAGAGGCTACACTTTTATTAAAAAAAAAAAAGTGCAACGGAAAAACAATTCTGTTAAGTTTCTGTTTGATCAAACTCATAACAAAATCTGGAAAAGATCCAAGTCTATTTTAGCCATTTTAATTCATTAATAATAAAGTTGCTTTTTAATATGTTTACAAAATATTTACTTTATTGAACTAAAATGAATTGTTTGCAAATAAAGGAAGAATGGCATATTGTTATTGTTTAGTTCACTGACACTGAACTATAAGCAATTATTATTTTATGTAATTATTATTTTTTGTAACAATTTTCATTATAGTCTTCAGAAGTAGGAAACGTGTAGCTCTTTGCTTAAAGGGACATTAAAAACCTCAAGACATTTAATTACATGTAGTAAAACTTTGCAATATACTTTAATTATTTATTTTGTTCTCCTTTCCTATAATTTAATTCTGAACTGGCTTTCCAATTTATGTTAAACATGGAAGTGCAGACACAGCTATATTCCACAGTCATTGGCTGTGACTCTAGTAAACCATTTATAACCATTCATGATTGGCTTCAGTGTAACCTAAGTTACAATATAGCGGCACCCTCTGCTTTATGAACATTAACTTTACCTTTATTTTTTCAATATTTAAACAACTAATATCATTTTTAAAAATACATGTACAAATTATTCTCAGGCTAATCTTTGCTCTGAATACAACATTCAAGCAATTATTTATTTAGGCCTAGATTTAGAGTTTGGCGGTAGCCGTGAAAACCAGCGTTAGAGGCTCCTAACGCTGGTTTTAGGCTACCGCCGGTATTTGGAGTCACTGAAAAAAGGGTCTAACGCATTCTGAACAGCCAATAGAATGTGAGCTCAATCTGATCGGCTGATTGGATCAGCCAATCCGATTGAACTTGATTCTGATTGGCTGATTCCATCAGCCAATCAGAATATTCCTACCTTAATTCCGATTGGCTGATAGAATCCTATCAGCCAATCGGAATTCGAGGGACGCCATCTTGGATGACGTCCCTTAAAGGAACCGTCATTCGTCGGGAAGTCGTCGGAAGAAGAGGACGGATCCGCGCTGGAGGTCTTCAGGATGGAGCCGGTCGTCATCGGATGAAGATAGAAGATGCCGCTTGGATCAAGATGGTTGCCGGTCCGGATCGCCTCTTCTTCCCGGATAGGATGAAGAGTTTGGAGCCTCTTCTGGACCGCTTCAGCCACCGGATGATGGATCGCCAGCCCCCGCTTGGGTTGGATGAAGATTTTGGAGCCAGGACGGATCGGTGATACCTGGTGAGGTGAAGACAAGGTAGGAAGATCTTCAGGGGCTTAGTGTTAGGTTTATTTAAGGGGGGTTTGGGTTAGTTTAGGGGTATGTGGGTGGTGGGTTGTAATGTTGGGGGGGGGTATTGTATGTTTTTTTTTACAGGCAAAAGAGCTGAATTTCTTGGGGTCTTTGTTATTTAATTAGGGGGCTTAGAGTAGGTGTAATTAGTTTAAAATTGTTGTAATTTTTTTCTTATGTTTGTAAATATTTTTTTATTTTTTGTAACTTAGTTCTTTTTTATTTTTTGTACTTTAGATAGTTTATTTTATTGTAGTTATTTGTAGATATTGTATTTAATTAATGTATTGATAGTGTAGTGTTAGGTTTAATTGTAGGTAATTGTAGGTATTTTATTTAATTAATTTAATGATAGTGTAGTGTTAGGTTTAATTGTAATTTAGGTTAGGATTTATTTTACAGGTAATTTTGTAATTATTTTAACTAGGTAACTATTAAATAGTTCTTAACTATTTAATAGCTATTGTACCTGGTTAAAATAATTACAAAGTTGCCTGTAAAATAAATATTAATCCTAAAATAGCTACAATGTAATTATAATTTATATTGTAGCTATATTAGGATTTATTTAACAGGTAAGTATTTAGCTTTAAATAGGAATAATTTATTTAATAAGAGTTAATTAATTTCGTTAGATTTAAATTATATTTAACTTAGGGGGGTGTTAGTGTTAGGGTTAGACTTAGCTTTAGGGGTTAATACATTTATTATAGTAGCGGTGAGCTCTGGTCGGCAGATTAGGGGTTAATGTTTGAAGTTAGGTGTCGGCGATGTTAGGGAGGGCAGATTAGGGGTTAATACTATTTATTATAGGGTTAGTGATGCGGATTAGGGGTTAATAACTTTATTATAATAGCGGTGCGGTCCGCTCGGCAGATTAGGGGTTAATAAGTGTAGGTAGGTAGCGGCGACGTTGTGGGGGGCAGATTAGGGGTTAATAAATATAATATAGGGGTCAGCGATGTTAGGGCAGCAGATTAGGGGTACATAGGGATAATGTAAGTAGCGGCGGTTTACGGAGCGGCAGATTAGGGGTTAAAAATAATATACAGGGGTCAGCGATAGCGGGGGCGGCAGATTAGGGGTTAATAAGTGTAAGGTTAGGGGTGTTTAGACTCGGGGTACATGTTAGGGTGTTAGGTGCAGACGTAGGAAGTGTTTCCCCATAGGAAACAATGGGGCCGCGTTAGGAGCTTAACGCTGCTTTTTTGCAGGTGTTAGGTTTTTTTTCAGCTCAAACAGCCCCATTGTTTCCTATGGGGGAATCGTGCACGAGCACGTTTTTGAGGCTGGCCGCTTGCGTAAGCAACTCTGGTATCGAGAGTTGAAGTTGCGTTAAAAATGCTCTACGCTCCTTTTTTGGAGCCTAACGCAGCCTTTTTTTGGACTCTCAATACCAGAGTTATTTTTATGGTGCGGCCAGAAAAAAGGCAGCGTTAGCTACGCGGGTCGTTACCGACAAAACTCTAAATCTAGCCGTTAGTGTTTAATGTCCCTTTAATTATCTAACTTCCTCAGATTGAGCGGGTGAAAGATTGAGGTATTAAAAGGTTCATGAGAATCGAATAAATCTAAATTTATACATTTCTATCATTTATATGAAGGACCAGTATTTAAACAAAGCTTTTGAAAATGTAAATTTAAATCATTACAGAAGTTTCAGTTATATACTTTATATTCCCCGGCTGATAGGTGCAAATGCTCAGCCAATCAATATTAGCAAAAAATACTTATCATCAGCATTTGTAGCAAGTACAGCACCTCCCCCACCAAAAAAAAAGAATCAATAAAGGACACAAAAAATAGCCATAATATTTTTAAATTCTTTCTTATAAATAATATAACTTGTAAAATAAAATGAATGTGGAGGGAAATAAAAATAGAAAAGATTTAAACTAGAGATTTATATTGAGGGTTTGCTTTACCCTTTACAAAGGGTAATTCAGAAATGAGGTAAAAATTGAGAAGAGATAACTTTAAGAAAGTGGATTCACAAAGTAAGTGCACATATCCAAATAAATAGATTTTGTAATAGGTTATGCACAGGTTGAAATACCCCATAAACCCTATTTAAAAATCTCATAAAGGGCTCGATTCTCTAAAGCTCTCTGATCTGGGGAGATTTTATAAGATACTACATCAGTATTATTTTTTTTTTTTACCTTGCGAATTGTGCATCTAATTAAGGGGAGTTCACTAATATGCTTTATGTGAAGTAGAGAGAATTACTATACAATATAATGCTCAGTAAAATTAGCTGATGATTTCTTCCCATGCCAAGAGTCTTTGAGAACTGGGCCCAAAATGAGAACAGATTTCCCCATTGTATACAAAAAATATTTAACACATTTAGAAACCAATAAAGAGTTTTATGGTTGTTTAGCTACCCTCATCACCTGAGAAAGTAAGGTATGCACACCTGAAATGTATTGTCTAAATTCTTATTACGCAGTTTGCTTTAAAGACATCCACATAGTCCCTAAACACATAGTGCTCCCTTAGGACCCAATGATAAAATCATCACAATAGACCTATGTTATTAAGGAATTCGCATTGCATTTGAGATTGCAGGTCAAGGGCTTGATCACATATTTGGCAACATGCGCAAAACCCAGCGTCGGCAATTTTTAGTCTAATCGAGCGACCACATACCCCGCACGGCAGACAAGTTATGCGTGTATATTTTACACGTCACGCTAGTTTTTTACTCCCATAAACTAACATAGAACTGGTGTCGCCAGTCGGTATCACATATGCAGTGCAAGGACTTACGCGCGCAGAATGGAGATATTTGACTCCATTTTCATCCCGCTACACATAGGCAGACGCAGCAACCCTTGTGCACAGTAAAAAAGCACTGTAACTCCCTGAAAGCCTTATCAAACACCTAATCTAGTCAAATCAGCCAATAGGATGAAAGCTGCTTACAGCTTTCAGGGAGTTATGGTGCTTTTTTTACAGTGCACAAGGGTTGCTAGGCCTGCCTATGTGTGGCGGGATGAAAATGGATTTGAATTTGTTAGCCACAAGGATTGCAAGGGTACCCCTATATAAAAGTGGTACCTTGCATTCAATCTTCAGTGTACGGTGGGATATTGCATGAAGAGGACTTCCGTGTTGCCTGGATGAAGATGAGGACCAACTGCGCAGAAGACCTCGCGGAGCACCCGCCACCACCGGGATGAAGATAGAAGATGGTCCCGTGATGGATGAAGATGGAGCCACATTTTTTTTATTTGGGGGGGTGGAGATTGTATAGTGATAGGGGTAATTTGTTTTTGTTTTTTTTACAAAAGAGCTGTTAACTTTAGGGCAATGCCCTACAAAAGGCCCTTTTAAGGGCTATTGGTAGTTTATTTCTAGATTAGGGTTTTTTTTATTTTGGGGTGGGGTTTTTTAACGGGGGTATTAGAATAGGAATATTTTTTATTTTGGATAATTTTGTTTGTTATTTTTTGTAATGTTAGCTTTTTTATTTTTTGTAAGCGTTTTTTTGTTTTGTAATGGTAGATTTTTTATTTTATTTGTAATGTTAGGATTTATTATTTTTAATAATGTTAGTTTTTTTATTTTGTGTAATGTTAGTTTTTTTGTAATTTACGTTTTTTATTTTATGTAATTTAATTTTTTATTTTTAAGGTAGTTAGTATCTTTTTAATTTTATTTAAGTATATTTAATTGGGGTTAAGTTAGGGGGTATTAGGTAAGGGGGCTTAGTTATTAGTTTTATACTTTGCGTTGTGGGGGGGTTCGCAGATTAGGTGTTAATAGGTTAATTAGGTGTTTGTGTTGTGGGGGGTTGGTGGTTTAGGTCTTAATATTATAATAGGTGTTTTCGATGTGGAGGTTTGGCGGTTTAGGTGTTAATAGTTTTATTAGGTACTTTGCCTTGTGGGGGGATGGTGGTTTAGGTGTTAATAGTTTAATTAGGTGTTTGCGATGTGGGGAGATGGTGGTTTAGGGGTTAATAGTTTAATTAGGTGTTTGCCATGTGGGGAGATGGCGGTTTAGGGGTTAATAGTTTAATTAGATACTTTGCGTTGTGGGGGGTTCACGGTTTAGGTGTTAATACGTTAATTAGGTGTTTTGGTTGTGGGGGGTTGGTGGTTTAGGTGTTAATATTATAATAGGTGTTTTCGATGTGGAGGTTTGGCGGTTTAGGTACTAATAGTTTTATTAGGTACTTTGCCTTGTGGGGGGATGGTGGTTTAGGTGTTAATAGTTTAATTAGGTGTTTGCGATGTGGGGAGATGGTGGTTTAGGGGTTAATAGTTTAATTAGGTGTTTGCCATGTGGGGAGATGGCGGTTTAGGGGTTAATAGTTTAATTAGATACTTTGTGTTGTGGGGGGTTCACGGTTTAGGTGTTAATACGTTAATTAGGTGTTTGGGTTGTGGGGGGTTGGTGGTTTATGTGTTAATATTATAATTAGGTGTTTGCGATGTGGGGGGTTGGTAGTTTAGGTGTTAATAGTTTCATTTGGTGTTTGAGATGTGGGGGGATGGCGGTTTAGGGGTTTTGAATGGTGTTTTGATGTGCCGATTTAATTTTTTTTCCGGTTTAGATTTTTAAGTGTGAATTCAACATTGTATTCATTTTTTAATTACATGTGTAATATGATGTACTGGCGACCCCAGAAATGTGTAGTTTCTGAACCTCGCCAGTTTTTCCGATTTACGGCAGTATATAATCTGGCAGCGCGGGTTATGTGATTCACCCGATGTGTGAGGTGAACTTATGGGCAACGCGGGTTTTAACAGTTGAACTGAAAGATACGCTACGTATGTAATCTCGCCCCAAATGTTCTAAAGGGATGAAATCAATGTTAGAAGGCAGTCTTGCC